>NW_019154105.1:76088486-76155078 GCF_002288905.1 Enhydra lutris kenyoni | reverse complement strand
ATATGTATATTAGATAAACTAGTTAAAAAACGTTAAAAAAGAAAAGGGTAAAAGTTTAAAAAATTTAGCAGAAGAAAAATAAATTGAAAAAGAAAAAAAAATTAAATTACCTGCAAGGCTAAAGAATCATGGGGAGAAAGCCATGAGTTCCGTGCTTTGCTTTCTCCTCCTTTGGAATTCCGCTGCTCTCCTTGGTATTGAAACTGCTGTCCTTGGTAGGTGAACTTGGTCCTGGCTGGGCTTCTTATTGATCATCTGGGGGAGGAGCCTGTTGTAGTGATTCTCAAGTGTCTTTGCCCCAGGCAGAGTTACACCGCCCTTACCAGGGGCCTGGCTGAGTAATCCGCTCGGGTTTGCTTTCAGGAGCTTTTGTTCCCTGAGCGCTTTCCGTAGAGTTCCGGAGGGTGGGAATGATGATGGCGGCCTCCCAGTCTCAGGCCCGGAGGAGCCGAGAGCCCGGGGCCCCATTCCTCAGTGCGCCCTCAGAGAACAGCGCCGATTTACTCCCGTCACCCTGCCTCCCGCCGCACTCCGAGCTGACCGAGCCTGCAACCAGTTCAAGGTAACCCCGAGCTTAGCGCTTACTCCTCGGCTCTGTCTCTGTAGCCGGCTTCCCCGTTCTAATACCTGTAAGCTCTGGGACACTCAGACACCCCCGATCCTTCTGTGACCCTGCGGGACCTGAGGCCACGCTGACCCTGCGTGGGCTTCACCCCGGTTAAGCCTCTGGAGCGATGTCCCTCAGCGGAACAGACTTTTAAAAGTCCCAATTTTTTGCTCCGTTGCTCCGCCGATTGCTGGGAGTCGGCCCCTCCCCCTGCGGTCTCTCTTCCCGTCGCTTTGGATTCACTTCTTCGCCAGTCCTACCTTTCAGAAAGTGGTTGATTTTCTGTTTCTAGAGTTGCTGTTCTTCTTCTCTTCGATCTCCTGTTGGATTTGTAGGTGTTTGCAATCTTTAGATAAGCTATCTAGCTGATCTCCTGCTACCTGAAGTAGTCTCAGCCTGCTACTTCTCCGCCACCTAAGTAAGCTTTTTCGATAGGGAGAATTCTTAAACAGACCCTAAAAAAAGAAAAAAATGACTGCAATAAAAGAATATGTTTTGTATGCTTCATTTGTTTAAAAGTCAACATCAGGTGAAACTACACTGGAGTGATAGGACTTAGGAAAGCAGCTGCCTGTGGGGAAGAGGTGTGAACACTGCTGGTCTGACATGCTGGCAGTGTTCTTTCTGTCTCATTATCTAGTGGCTATGCAATTGTTACCTTCGTATCAATCTCAATGGTTTACAAATACTTTTCGCATGCTTTTCTTTCTTTTTTATGCCTCAACTGAAGGAAAAACTTAAAATCTATCTATTATAATTACTGATAAGACAGAGGGGATAATAAAACCATGTCCCTGGAAATGTTAAAGAGAATGCAGTCAAAGCAAGAATAGAAACAAACGAACGAACAAACTGGCTATAAATACAGGTAAATATTTTGGAGGCAGGAGGAATCAGATCTTTGTAGAGTCCTCATGTGGTAACTATTTTCTAAATGAGGAGTAAGTTGAAAATTCAGTTAAAGGATAGTGAAATTTGTAAAGAGTGGGAAAGTTCTAAAAATAAATTAATTAATAAAAAAAAAGAATGGAGAGTTCTGACCATTATAAGAAATAGAAAATTAAGTAGATAGTAGCAAGTGACAGTTGTTGATGTAATAAAGAGTTTGAGTTGTTTTTGATGTTTCACCACTGACCCTTTTAAGCCACCACTCCTCCCTCTTTCCCTTCTGCTCCACATCTACTAAGCTAAGAAGGAATCCTGAGTACTCCCTCCTTTGACTTTGTGCAGAAGTTTAATCATGCAAGTTCTGCCTAAAGTACATATGTGGAAGTGTCACCCTGGACCTCTTTAGCCACTATGAAAACCTCAGTCCAGTTTCCTTTCTTGATTTCCTGAAACATTTTCAGACCAACTTCAGAGGCCTGCAGCACTTTGTGAGTAATGAAACTTTCATACTCTCTTGGCGCCTGTCAGGCATCATCCACTTCAACATCCAAACCAAATTTTGGATGTGGGAGTGGGAATTGATCCCATCTCTGTGGGGAGATTATTATGATAGGATTGATGAGTAGCACTGACAGCCCATGCAACATACAACCATACAATGACAGTGGTCCCAATGGTGCCAATTTACTGTATGGAACAAGAGTCATCTGTCTAGATTTGGGTAGGAAGGCAAGTTGAATACACCTGCAGTTGAGACTGTATAAGACAGGTATACCTAAAGGACAAGTAGCCCTCTGGAAGGTTAAACTAAACTTATATTTAACAACATCTAAAGATTGAGTAGAGTGAGTATAGAAATTGACTGATGGGGGTGCCTGTGTGGCTCAGTCTGTTAAGCACCCTACTCTTGATTTTGGCTCGGGTCATGAGATTGAGCACTGAGTTAGGCTCCTCACTGGGTGTGGAGCCTGCTTGAGATTCTCATACTCCCTCTCCCTCTATTCCTCACCCGACTCATACACACTGTCACTCTCTCTCTCAAAAAATAAAAAATAAATAAAAAATAAAATAAATAAAAATTGACTGATGAATACAGAGAAAGTAGAGCATCAGTGGAATTAAAACCCCATGAGACAGAAAGCTGAAAACTGGAGTATGTGCTACAGCTAACAACTTCAAACAATGTGCTACAGCTACCATCATCCTGAAATATTTCTCTAAAATGTTAAATATAAGGGCACCTGGGTGGCTCGGTCATTAAACATCTGCCCTTGGCTCAGGTCATGATTTCCAGGTCCTGGAACAGAGCCCTGCATTGTGTTCCTGCTCAGCGGGAAGCCTGTTTCTCCCTCTCCCACTCCCCCTGTTTGTGTTCCCTCTCTTGCTGTGTCTCTCTTTGTCAAATTAATAAATTAAAAAAATCTTAAAAAAATAAATAAATTGTTAAATTTAGACATCTGAATGTATATCGGCAAGACGAGATGACTTAATATTCTACACATGACATATTTGTAGATATTGGCAGCTACAGCAGCACAGAAGAGGTCATAGGAGTTGAGAAAGAAGAAGCTGAGAGATGAGAATTTTGGTAGATCATTACTTTGGACTTTGATGTCATATGGCATGATAACATATTTACAAAACAGATCCTCAAGTCTTTCTATGTATGAAATGAGCAAACAAAAATATGGGACATGAGAGTGGTCCACTTGAAGAAAAAAGGTCTTCAAAGCAGCGGGTTATGTGAAAATGGTGAGGGGAGGTCTTAAAGGGGAGTTAGGAAAGGAGGGACTGATGAATGAACAGATACATGTGTAGCATGGTAGGTGAAAAATGTGTCTTTGGAAAAGATGTGAAGCTGAAATTTGGGAAAAATAGTTTTCATTTGTGTTTAGGAATATTACAGAAGATTGTAAGAAGTGTTGAGAACATAGAGGAGTTATTAGTTGATGATGGGTAGTTATAGAGGGCATTAAAAGGGATTATGGAAGGTAAAAATGATTTGAAGGCTAGGTCACAGGTGTGAGAAACACAAAGCAGTGTGGGAATGTCTTGTAACTAATTACAGAGGCTTACATGTGAAAGCAGATTGAAGAATCCAAGCATGTAAGCCATGAAAGGTTTAAGTGGTGAGTTACAATATGATTTAAATAAGTAATCCTGTTTCCTAGGGGATAGGAACTTGAGTGCTATTGAGAATTGTAGAGTGGCCATGCAATGTGCTTTGCAATGTGACACAGTGGTGTCATGACCTGGCATTCCTTAATACCCAACATAATGGACGTCCTCAGAGAGTCAGGGCATATGCCATTATTTCCGGGATTGTATCAGGAAAAAAACTCCACCTTATTTGAAGGGATTATCAGTAGCATGTAGAGGCACTTCAGCCTGGGGGTTTATTGTGAAGCTGAGACTCCGTTTTTTGCTTTGCGGGATGGGCTCTTTGCCATGTGACATTAAGACAGGGTGGGAGAACAACAGATACATTGGAGGTAAAGAAGAGGCTTGACTGATCTATTTGTATTGCCAGAACCCAGCACAGGTCCATTTGGTAAACAAATGATCGGAGAATTCTAAGACACTTACAGATTAAAGAAATAAAGGAATGTGTATATCAGGCTTACGTTCATTACATTATAATGTAATGCGTATATCAGGCTTACGTTCATTACATTATAACAGGAAAGCTTTATTTGTATTTCAGGTTTGAAAAAAGAAAACTATTAAAATATTTTTTTTAATTTTTAAACTTCAGTAGAAAGAAGAAAAGGGAGTAGACTGTAGTCTCAAACAGCAAGTATCATGCTAAGATTTATTTTTATTTTATATATACACACGAGAGTGTTATGTATGTATCTGTGTATATGCCTGCACACACATATATGCATATGGTTCAGAAAATGATAAAATAACATAATCTCTAAACAGTTTAAGAAATATTCTATAACCAGTGTCTTTGGGCTCCAAACTGTGCCTCAATCAGATCTTATTCCTCTCATTTTTCTGTTCTGAATAATGTGTGAATGATTCCAGCTTGGTTCTAGCCGGCATCTTAGTTTTACATGAAAAAGTAGCAGCTGTTCCTTTGGGAGAAACATGTCCCGCACTAAATTGCCTGAACCAAAGCCCATGATTCAATAAGTTTTCTCCTAAATGCCTGGTCCTTATCTGGAAAATTGACTTTTGAATGTGTCCACTAGGCGGCTGTGACCAGCTATGCAGATCTGAAAGGAATGTAGTTGCTTTGCTCTATGGGCATAACTCAAGCACATTCTCATAGCACTGACCTATGTTCCCCTTGATGAATCTGGTGATACTTTCATTGGATCTCGAAATGTTGCCAGTAACCTAGCTAGCTCTTTGGTCTACTCTTCGGAAAACAACAGAGTAATGATTAAAAACATCCTTTTTTTTTTGGATCACGTGAACTGTGGGGGGTAAAAATCAGCAGATACTGATTGAACCACATGAATCTCTCATGTAGATGCTCACAGAATGGACCTTTCCTATGAAAGCATCAACTGGAATCAAGCTGTGGATGGAAACTGAATGACTCATATTCTTCCACAACAGCCTGAGTCTATCTTTGTAAGGTATATGACAATACATCTACTATCACAGACTGGGCACAGAGTAAAGGACTGTTGGCTTCAAATGTATAGGTTACCACTGCATGCCAGACTTAGGATTCCTGCCGAAGTTGACCTGGGTGTCCTGCAGTGAGGGAGGCTTCATTGCACAGTGTCTATCCTTGCCTGCTTCTGACAGATTGACCTTTGATCATTTCTCAGAATTATCAGTAGTATGTCACTGCTGTTGACAGCTTTTCTGATTAGTGTTGCTGTTCTAGTCTGATTAGTCAAATTGATAGGGAATACTTACAGGAATGATTTTTGGTAGGTATTATTTTAGATAAATTTTATCAGTAAGAACTTCCCTTTGAGTCCAGGTACACTAAGGGTAAAAGGACTCCTTCATGTCAATCTGTATTGCCAGTTATACTACTTAGTCTGCTAAAGGAAAGATTTGGATAAGGATTATGTGTACAACCAAGAAACATATATTTTACTCTACATATATTAAAAACTTCATTAACTCTTCATATGTAATTTTATTTTTGCCTTTACTTTTATTCCATATAAGCAGAGGCCATATTTCAGGTGATTTCCCCTCTATTCGGAAAAAAGCTCTATTGGATTGGGGTGCTCATGGGTCTCCTTTGTACTAAGTTCTCCTTTGCTAAGGTAAACCAGCAAATAGTAACATCCTACTATCTGATTTTACAAGGATGAAATTCAGACTCAAAATCCTGATTTTGACTGCTACTCACCTGTGGTCATAAGAGTGGCTCCAAGTAGAATGATCTTCCTTAACAGCTATCTCTTCCTAAAATAATGACGCAAATCAAATTACCATTAAGTTTTGCTGACATAAAACAACAGAAAGTTATTTAGTTCATGAGTCAGTAAGATTCAGTAGATCTGGGTTAGACTTTTCTAACCTGATCTGTGCTTTCCCATAATCAGCAATAGTCTATTAAGGCAGGTACACTGATATTAACTGGGTTTATTCACATATGTAAAGCCAACTATCTCTTGCTTAACATAGGATGGCTTTGACTGTAACATTTCTATTCCACATGTTTTCATCCTTCACCAAGATAGCTCATACATGTTATCATGGAAAAGGCAGAAAGCTGGAGTGAAAGCAAATCCAATCACTGAAGTGCTTTGTAAATGTTGCTTGTGTAAAAATCTACTAACATCCTATTGACCAAAGCAATGCCTAAATAGCAATATTCGTAAAACCAGAGTCAGAATTTTAGGCACTACAAAATTACATTGCAACAGTAAATACAGATGGTGGTAAAGCGTCAGAGCTGCTTCTGAACTCTATTACACTACCTCTCAGACATAAATGTATATTCTTAAGAATCCGTGTTATAGATTGATTGACCAACTATATAGGCATTTATTTATTCATTCACTCAGTGAACATTTATTGAGCTATTAGCATCTACTAGACATCTTTCCAGGAAATTACATACAGTAATGAACAAAAGATTTCTAAAAACCAAAAACATTATAGTACATAAGTTTTATTAGGTTGTCACAGATAATAATAATAATAACAGTCATAGTCTCATTACTATGAGAAAAATAAAATAGAACAAAAAGTTTGTGTGGGAGAGTTGTAACTAAAGTAGTGTCAGTTGTTCTTACCTATGCAAAGCAGTACAGAAAATGAAGAAGTGAAAATTGAATTTGGGAGAATGAAAATGTTATTTACAGAAATGTGAAAAACTTGTCAAGAAGGAGGTTGTCCATTCTTCTAATGGCCACAGAATTCTGATTTCAAAGTCTGAAAACGCCAAGAGTTAATGACAGCAAATTTTATATATTGCATGTAGGCTTGTAGGCATGTAGGCATGCATTTGTATAATAACCTTGGAAAATATTTTGGCACCTATCAAAGCTGAAATTGTTTATAACTGACAACATACTAAGTCCACTCCTGGGTTAATCCCAGGAGATATCTTGTATATGTATCCTAGGAGCAGGGCCAGCTTCTAGAGTGTTGTTGGTTCACAACATATGGAATTCTCTGACTTACATATGAAATTGGCCTCCTCACACAGAGGGCAAAAAGAGAATCAAGAAAAAGGTAGTCCACTCTGGATAAGAGAAAGAAATGAAGGGACAAGAAGGAAAGGAAAAGGAGAAAAGAAAATAAAGGAAAAGACCTTAAGCCAAAGTAGAAAATGGTGTATCTCCTATAACAAGTTTCTATCCCTCTTCAAACCAGTTTGAATTTCTGCCTTCTTTCTTGTCTACTCACTGCCGCCTTCCACCTGCTGGGCAAAACTCCATCACCTGTGAACTATATCCTAGCATTTTATACTGATATACTAGTGTTAAGAGTATAATCATATAGCACTTACCCTTGGAATTTACAATAAGCTCCAGCATTCAAAGCTTTTAAGAGTATGCTTCTTAAACAAATTGTTACTAGTTAATTTAGAAATCAGAGCTCGCCATTTAATATTATTATTTTGCAACTAGCTTTCTACAAAACATAGTTTCCATTTCCCTGAACTGAGTACAGTAAAAATCTCATCACAGGTTTGTTCTAAGAATTAAACAAGACAATGAAAGTTTATTTCCTGGAAAATTCTAAGGTAATATGTAAATGCAATGACTATCTATGGGAGTTTAATGACTGTGGATGTATATGTAGGTTATATGTGGATGATGTAAGCATGTGGAGTATATGATGTGAAATGAGAATTTCACTGTGAATTTGTAGATCTATATTTCATAAAATATAAACAGAGAAATGCACAAAGATGTTTTTGGGCAATGTGATTTTTTTTTTTTAATTAATACTTGAAAGTCCTTTGGAGAAATATAGGGTTAGAGAACTCAGTAAAAAAACAAAAAAAAACATAAATGCTAAAACTGAGTCAAGATTTAGATATAATAGTATTTGGGTGGTATGAAAATAATGACTTAGTCTTATGAAAGTATTTCATAGAGAGTCAGATCCCCAACTTACAGTTAAGCTGTCTATTCTGAAGTCATAAGTAAAAGTGTTACCACCTTAACCAACCCTTTAAGCAGAAAAGTTGTTGTTCTGCTCTTTTATCTTTTGTTTCTGTTTCTTTCTCTTAGAAAGAGGCTTTACAACATGGGGGGTTAAGGGTGTAGGAGAAGAATAAATGAAACAAGATGGGATTGGGAGGGAGACAAACCATAAGTGACTCTTAATCTCACAAAACAAACAGGGTTAATGGGGGGAGGGGGTTGGGGGGGTGGGATTATGGACATTGGGGAGGGTATGTGCTATGGTGAGTGCTGTGAAGTGTGTAAACCTGGCGATTCACAGACCTGTACCCCTGGGGATAAAAAGATATTATATGTTTTAAAAAAAAAAAAATTAAAAAAAAAAAAAAAAAAAGAAAGAGGCTTTACAGAATTTGGGTACCTTAAAAATTAGTTATTTTGGGGGGATATCAGTATTCCAGCAGACATTAAATGCTAAAAATGTAACTTATAATCCTAAAGAAAAGGCCTAAGCAAAATAAGCAAGCAAACAATATCTACTTCTCTAACTTTTTATGCAAAGTGACATATTATTAATTTATATTTAGTATCATTATTTGTGTTTCCCCTTGATTATCCCAACTTATACACAGTCTGGTCTAATTTACTGATAGTGGCCTTTAGCAGAAAATCTTGCTAATGCATTCCCATCTGTAGGTACATATGCTTTCAGATATTTCTTTCAGACTACAGAAGGTTAATATATACTGCTAGAAAAAAAATTGCCTTAATTTTTTTTTTTTTTCATTTTCAGGGAAGACAGGGAGATAAACACCTATAGGCAGATTTCTACCTACAGGCATGAATATGTTTTAAGAGAAAATCTCTTAAGTTTTGCAAGATGCTTTCAGAAGAAATTCTTTAGTGTGTTAGCTAATTACTATTCTGCTCTGAAAAAATGTTTACTTTGAATATACTTGGAGGTTTTCCAATTCCTTTACTGTATTGCAGTCTGTTTGCTCACATTTTCAAGAGTTAAAAGGAATAAATGGAACATATTTTTAAAAACATTATTCTAAGGTTTTATTAAAAACAGTATCTTTACTCTTGGTTTTAAATTTCAATTGATGGTTGGAATAAATGTGAGTTTTTAAAATCTCAGTGCAGTCTGTTCAAAATAATGATCAAATAAAATGTAACTACATGGCTTTTATTTCAGAATGTTTTTAAAAATTTGTTATTGAGGGAATAAATATTTATAGTAAAAATAGTTTATTTTGACTCACATGGAAAAAATCACAGAAATCATGAGAAAAAAACTGAGTCTTGCCATTAGTCCAAAATATTGGTATGATCAAGACTCAACTGTTTTTAAACAATTCAACTAATAAAAAAAAGTGGTAGAAATATTAGAGGTAGGCCAAAACATACACTTAACATTTAAAAATTATAATTGCATTTTCATCCTTCAATTATCTGATGATTTCAATTTAGAAGTAAAAGGAAATAAGTGAGAAAAATAAGTAATCCATTTCCAATATTATGGTTCTATTCAACCTTAAAATAGAACTCTGATCCATACTCTCTGAATCTCAATATCAGATTGACTTACAATGGATTAAAATATGCAAGTATTTGACTTTTTTTTTTCCACTTGAATATGACTCTCATTTTAACAACTTAGGTTGGCTGGACTTCTCATTTGTAATGCAGCATTTCCCCCCAACACCCCCCAAAAAAGCTCCTCCTATCAAGAGTCAGAATGTTCTAATACTCTCTAAATACCTTGTATTTTGATTTAGAATGCTGTTACAATCCTAAAAAGTAATACTTTCAAGTATTTTTATAAGTAATTAACATACATAGTGGTATTGTTAACCTCAGTCAGGAAACTTAACTAGCTCACAAAGATTACTTTGTAACTATTCTATGTCTTTGGGAAGACTATTTCCTCTTATTTTTGAAGCAAACCATTAATATGTTTATCCATCTATAATACTCCAGTGACATTAGGAACATTTTCACTATTGGCTGGGGCATACAAAGTGTGATATGTCTTAGTGTATTTAGGCTTCTATAACAAAATAGCACAGTGTAAAATACTATTTCTGTTTCTAAAAATAATAGAAATTTATTGCTCACAGTTCAGGAGGCTGGAAGTCTGAAATCAGGTTATCAGTGTGGTTGATTGAGGACCATCTTATGGGTCATATACTTCTCATTGTATCTTCACATGACACAGAGATTAAGGATCTCTCTGGAGCCTCTTTTATAAGTCATAAATGAATCACATTCATCAGTGCTCTACCCTTATGATTTAAGCATGCCCCAAAAGCCCCACCTCCTAATGTCATAACCTTTGGAAGTTAGGATTTTGCCATATGAATTCCAAAACACACTCAGACCACAACAGTAATACCAACTGCAGGGGTAAGAGGTTGCAAAAGTGAAAAGTTGAAGGATTTCCTAAAATCTCTAGCCAACTTTGTCCTAAATGAACTTATAGTAAAGAACCTTCCAGTGAGTTAGAATACCAAATCTTAAATTCTAAGCATTGTTGAGTTTTGTTTTTTAAGTAGAGATCAGGTGGATAGTACTATATAAATTCGTAAGTATTTACCTATTTGTAAATGAAATAGAAGACCCCAGATAAGAAAACCCTGACCATATGGTACTAGGAAGGAGAAGTAAGATTAGTACCCGGGGCCAGGGGTAGATGGAAGTAGTGCCAACTAAAACAACCTACTCTAAAAGTAATTGAATATAACTAAGTCATTTATTCTCAGCTTTTGATTTCTTTATTTCATTTGTTTTTCATGTATTAATCTTGCTAAAGTCTCAACTAAAGAACAAAAACATACTTTGGAGGCATAATGACTAGTTGGCCAAGATCCTAGAAGTACTTCAAGTGAGAAGATAGCAAACAAATATAAGTTATAATAGCAGATTCATATGTTCTTTAGAAACAATAAAGGTACTTCCCTGGAATCCCACCAAGCAAGAAGTGGTTGTCATTCAAGGAACTAATAGTATACCAAAAATGAGGCTTCAGTGTGAATTATTATCATTATTCCCATGCATTTGCAGGAAGATTGTACTATGAAAAAATAATTAAGTTCAGAATCTAGAAGACTTTAGGCACTATTAAGAAAAAGGAGGGAAGGGGGGAGATGGAAAGGAGAAAAAAAGGAGAGAGAGTGAAAGTAAAAAGAGAAAGAAAAGCTCAAACATAGACTGTCTCAATATAGACTTCCCCTCAGAATCTCTGTGGATTTAAAGTGGCATGGGAGAAACAAACAAACAAAAAAAAAAGTAAGGATCTTGGTAATCCTTAGATGATGGGTAATAAGAGACTGTTTTCAGCTTAATCTCTGGTGAATAAATGATGTAATTATATTTGCAAAGAGTAAAGGATCCGGCTGTAGTGACTTAAGGTACAGAGCCCATGGATCTTGTAAGGTGAATATATTGGAAGTTTCCTGGGAGATTTTAGGATCATGAAAAAGGCAGACATATGTCCAGGGCTTGGTAGTGTGCCAAAAATGTCAGTACTGATAAGAATAAATTTGAGTCTTTTAAAAGTTCTAGGCCACTACTATCTACTACTAAAATGCAACACATATCTAGTATCTAAGAATACTAGTAAACACCATTGAGAGGGTTTAAGGAGTCATAGTGAGCAAACCCTATTCACAGGATTAGAGAAAGCTTCCTTTCCCTCACCCTCACATCACTGTCACTATCAATAAGCCTTTCCTATGATACAAGGAATGACAGCTAAAAGAACTTCAAGCCCCAAATCCTATTTAAGGAGTATCCAAGGACAACTAAAAACAATGGTATGGGTAGGGGAGACAAGACACTAGAAGAAATTTTAGCCTTGACACCATAACAACAGCAAACAGTAACCACAGAGGAATTCCTAGCCCAAAGACATGAAACATCACAGTAAAGACCTATCTATCTAATATATGTCTGATTTTCAACAAAAAATTATACAGCATGCTAAAAGGCAATAATCACAGTCTGAGGAGACAAACCAAGTATCAAAACCAGACACAGATTTGACAAAAATTCTGGAGTTATCAGACCAGGAATTTAAAAGAACTATGATTAATATTCTACAGGTTCTAATGGATAAGGTAGACAATATGCCAGAACATATGGGCAAGGTAAATAAAGGATGGAAATGTTAAAAAAAAAAAAAGGAAATACCAGAAATAAAAAATGCTGTAGTAGAAATTAAGAATTCCTTGGATAGGTTCATCAGTTCGCTGGACATGGCAAGATAAAGAATCAGTGAACATTGTTAAAATGCTTATACCAGGGCGCCTGGGTGGCTCAGTGGGTTAAAGCCTCTGCCTTCAGCTCAGGTCATGATCTCAGGGTCCTGGGATAGAGCCCCGCATCAGGCTCTCTGCTCAGCGGGGAGCCTGCTTCCTCCTCTCTCTCTCTCTGCCTGCCTCTCTGCCTACTTGCAATCTCTGTCTGTCAAATAAATAAATAAAATCTTTAAAAAAAATGCTTATACCAGCCAAAGCAATCTATACATTTAATTCAAACTCCATCATAAGAGTACCAGCATTTTTCCACAGAGCTAGAACCAACAATCCTAAAATTTTTGTGATCCACAAAAAACTCTGAATAGCCAAAGCAATATATATGTTCATTTGTTTTACTATTTAATCCATTTTGAATTATTTTTTGTGTATGGTATAAGATAGTGGTCCAGTTTCATTCTTTTGCATGTAACTGTTCAGTTTTTACAGTATTATTTATTAAAAAGACTGTCTTTTCCCATGGCATATCCTTTCTTCTTTTATCATAAATTGATTAACCATATTAACATTGGTTTATCTCTGGGCTCTCTATTCTGTTCCATTTATCTATGTGTCTGTTTTTACGTTAATACCATACTGTTTTGGTTACTATAACTATAATATACTTTGGAATGAGGGAGAGTGATGCTTCTAGTTTTGTTCTTCTTTCTCAATATCGCTTTGGCTATGTGGTATCTTCTGTGTTTCCATACAAATGTTAGAATTATTTGTTCTTTTTCTGTGAAAAATGCCTTTGGGATTTTGATAGGGATTACACTGAATCTCTAGTGTGAACATTTCAACAATATTAATTCTTCTAATCGATAAATGTGGAATATATTTTTGTTTATTTCTGTCTAATTTCTTTCATCACTATCTTATAGTTTTCAGTGTACAGGTCTTTCACCTCCTTGCTTAAGTTTATTCCTAGACATTTTATTCTTTTTGATGCAATTATAAATTATTTTATTTTCTTAATTTCTCTAATAGCTCACTGTAAGTTTATAGAAATGTAACAGATTTTTGTATGTTAATTGTGTACTTTGAAACTTTACTGAATTCATTTATTAGTTCTAATAGATTTTGGTGAAAATTTTAGGGCTTTTTATGTATAAAAATATGTCTTACTTTGCTAACCTCCAGACCAGGCAATCTGGGTGACAGTTGCAATTGCTGGTGTTTCAGATGAGTGTTAAGCTCCTTTCTAGAAAGTACCAACCAACTGTAGTGATGCTTATAAGGGATGGAGCAAAAATAGCCCCCCTTGCATATGTTCCCTAAGAACTCTGAGGCCTCTAGATATATGGCAAACCTGATGTCTTCCCCTCAGGCTAAAGCTCCAAGGCAAGTAAATAGGCTTTTATTTTTACAGAAAGATCAGATTAGTCTTTAGAGTGCCCTGAGATTAGTAGCCTGCCAAAACTGTTTCTCTGATAGGTACAGTTCTGTGGGATCCAGAATAAAAGCTCCATGGCTGCTGGAACCAGGCAATCAAGGAATGTCCCCTATATGGACTGCACTCTCCCATAGGCTTTCACAAGGCAGGGGAGAGCAAAGAGTTGGAGTGTGCCCACTGGCTTTTGTGGGGTTATGGGAGAGTACAGAGTCAGGGTTTGTCTGATAACACTATCAAGAGAGACAAAAAGTACAAAAAAGAACCCCTGCCAGCACCTCTGTTCCTGGAGACACCAAACAGGCCCCTGCCCCTCCAGCAGATGCTTTAAGATTAGCAAATTAGTCTCCCTCGCTATAGTCTAGGTGCTTTTCAAACTGCTACTTTTGAGACCATCTCCAGGAAGAGTGAGTCTGTCAGTGAGCCCTCCAAAAGAAGTATCTCAGTTCCCTCCAGCCCTTGAGGTTTTATGATCCCCATGTGTCTTCCAAGCCACACACTTTGGTGGCTCGTCTCTGTATTGAAGATCTCAAGTTGCAGTGCTTGATGTGGTCATTAACCTTTGACTCCTCAGGGGGAAACCCCGTATTTGTGAGTCTTTCCTGATTGTGTGTGGTCATGCTGATGGTGTGGTGTTTGGCAAAACCAAATCTTTTTTTTTTTTTTTTTTTTTAAAGATTTTATTTACTTGACACAGAGAAAGAGAGGGTGAGAAAGAGATCACAAGTAGGCAGAGGGGTAGGCAGACAGAAAGGGAGAAGCAGGCTCCTTGCTGAGCAGAAAGCCAGATGTGGGGCTCGATCCCAGCACCCTGGGATCATGACCTGAGCCAAAGGCAGAGGCTTAACCCACTGAGCCACCCAGGTGCCCCAGTAAAACCAAATCTTTGCTTCTCCATTGTGGCCACCTTACCATTTGTTGTGAAGGAGGAACTTTGCTGTTTTTCAGGCCTTTTCACAAGGAATTATTCCATATGTAGCTGTAGACTTGGTGTGTCTGTGGAAGGAGCTAATTTCAGGATCTTCCTATACTACCATCTTGGACCACACCCCAACACATATCCCTTTAAAAAGCAGAAAATCACAGAAACAGATAAGCTTACATTATTTTTCCTGTTTGGGAATCAGGGCTCTGTCAATGTTCCAATAATATTCTACTTAATAAGATATTCAATGGTACGTGTAAAATAGAATGAGCTAAAAATAAACTCTTCTGCAATTGTATTCATACATCATTTAACCAGTAATACATTCAATGATGTCAAGCTCTGTTCTAGGCTTTATGATTCACCATTAAGCAAAACAGACAAAATAATCCTTGCCCTAGTAAGGTCACATTCTAGTGTATAATGTCAGATAGAGAACCATAAACATAATAAATTAACAAATTATATGCATAAGGTGATAGTGCCAGGAAAACCAGATAATATTTATGAGCATGATGTGTTTTAGAGAGAGATTGCAACTTGAAAAGAGATAGAAAAAAGCTTCATTGAGAAAGTAACATTTAAGAAAAGTTTTAAAAGAAGAGTAGAAGTGATCCATCAGGAATATCTGATATAAGAGCAAACACTTCAGGTAGAGGAACGAGCCAGTACAAAGCCTCAGAGTTGGGAGCATGCCTGCCATGTCTCAAGTATGATGAAAAAGGAGATGACTATAGCTGGAGTAGAGTGAACTAGACAAATAGTAGAAAGGAGTAAGATCAGAGAGGGAATCGGGCTCAGATCACATTGGGCCTTGGATGTCATAGTAAGAAATTTGTCTTTTATTTGGAAAGAAATGAGAAATCATAGATGGGTTTTGGTCAGAGGAGTGACAAGACTTGTTTTCCCTTACATCAGGGTGTTCTGATTACACTTTTAAGAATAGACCAGGTAGAGGTATGGGTTCCACTTAGGAATTCATACTAGTTATAATAGTCTAGATTATGCTGATGTACCAAACAATCCCATAACTTCACTAAGTCACCCCAATAAATTTTACTTCTTACACATTCATGCCCAACACAGGTTTACAGGGCTCCTCTGGCCATCATGGCCACTAAGAAACTCAAACCAGAAAGAGCTCTGTCTTGGTGGTTTCTGCAGGATATAAGATAGAAAAGTGTACGTGGCAAAACATGCATCAGTTCTCAAACCATCTTGTGTCACTGCCATTTACATTTCATTAGCCAAAACAAGTTACTCTGTCATGTCTAACTTCAAAAGGAATAGAGAAGAGCAATCTTATCATTGACTTAGAAGAAGAAAAATATCACAAAGAATATTACAAAAACTCCACAATAGGTAATGTGTCTTGGACTAGGGTGAGAGTGGTTGAAATGGTGAGAAGTCACTAGATTTTGGACATTCTTGGAATACATAGTCACAGTATTTCCTGACAAATGGAATATTAAATGTAAGAGAAAGAGAAGAGACAGGAGTAACGGCTTTGGGGATAAACAACTAGAAAGAAAGAGCTGCTATAACTGAGATCAAGGAAACGGAACATTAAGAATTGGAGGAACTAACGTATTAAGTTTAGACATTTAAGTGGAGAACTCAAGTCACTGAACACGCAAGCTGAGGAGTGCAAAAGAGATAGATGTCTGTATTGGAGATGAAAAAGAAGGAAATCAGCAGTGTGTAGGTGACATTTACAGCTATAAGATTGGATGAGAACACCAAGGGAGTTGATAGAAGTCCAAAGACAGAGCCGTTTCAATAGATGATACAAGATTGTAGATTTTAATACCTGAATTCAGAACTAAATAGTGTTTTTCTAGATAAATCTGATATAGATAAGTCTACACTGGTATCCATGGACTATTTTTATCAGACTTGAGTGCACTTGGAAATATCCACACATTTCCTATAATGAAGTGATATATTTGAAGTGCACAGGAATTATTGCTATGTGGGCACTGATCAAGCACAAAGAATGTTTGCTAGTAGACAGCCAGTTATAACATTAATTTCTACCTTCCATTCCAGAGTCTCACTATCTAAATGTGAAACTCAGCTTCACTTCTGTAGGCAGCATTAATTATTATTGTTTTCTCATTTTATATCACACTGTACCAAAAACATATTATAGAATTTGTTATTTTATGCATTTTATTTTTTCTCCAAAGTTTTATTTAAATTCTAATTATATGCTTACATTTTAAATGTCTTTTTTCTTCATAAAACCCTAAGTTCAGAGCATCTTTATAATATTTTTGTAAGATCATGAAGCAGAGGTCTTGAAATAGAGAACTGTAAAATAAGAATATTGGAAAAACAAATTTAAAATATAATAACTATATAAGTTAGGACTTAATCCTACTTGACTTAATAATTCATTTTATCCCAAATAATTCTTTTAATTTTTATTTTTATCTTAAGATTTTATTCATCTGGGAGACAGATAGAAAAAGCACAAGCAGGGAAAGAGGCAGAGGGAGAAGGGGAAACAGACTCCTGGCTGAGCCAGGAACCCAACATGGGGCCTGATCCCAGGACCCAGAGATTATGACCTGAGCTGAGGTTAGGCTCTTAACCATCTGAGCCACCCAGGTACCCCAATTCTTCAAGATTTTTAAAGAAAAACTGAAACAACTTGATAGTGTTTTGCTAGGTTAAAATTTTAAGTACAATAAAAAGAAGAAAGTATATAATTAATTGTTTTGGATCAGGATACCCTGCTAGGTATGACCTCCTTCAGGAACCATATGTCATTTACTCATAAAATAAGCATATAGCACAGAACATGTGACATAGGAAGCATATAATTATTTTATTCAACAAATATTTTTGAGAATCTATTTTGTGACAGGTCTTATCCAAAGATAGGAGAATAAAGGAATAAACTGGCAGATTATGTGTTATTGTTTATAGTTCATATTCCAGTAGAAGATACAGGAGATAAATACACACTTAAGTTATAGTTTCAGGTTAATGCTAAACGGCATACACAAAATTAAAGCCAGATGCAAGAATGCAGGGTGAGGGGAAGGGAGAAATTAGGTGGTAAGGGTGCTGAGGGATGACATCACCTTTCTGAGAAGATAAAAAAGGGAAATAGACAAGAATAATATAAAGGAACTAGCTAATAGAGATTAGGGGAGAACCATTCCTAATTAAAAACAACAACGAAGAGACCTGTGAACAGGAATGACCCTTGTAGGATCAAGGATAGTAAGGCCAGAGGAAGTGAATCAGAATCAGGAAGTGAACAAAAGGTAGGAGATAGTGTCAGAGACTTTGGCAAATAAAATCTTTAAAAAAAACATCTTAACTAGAGCCTTATAACCTAGAGAATCTAGATTTTGCTCTGTGATAGAAAGTCCCTGAATGGTTTTGAGCAAGACAGAGATATGATTTGATCTATGTTTCTGAAAGATTACTTTGGTTCTGTGTAAGATATAGGTAGTGAATCAGGTTAAATTTCAGAGACCAGTTTGTTAATAAGTTTTAAAAGTAATTTGGGGGAGCACCTGGGTGGCTCAGTGGGTTAAGCCTTTGCCTTCGGCTCAGGTCACGATCTCAGGCTTCTGGGATCGAGCCCCACATCACATTCTCTGCTCAACAGCAAGCCTGCTTCCCCCTCTCTCTCTCTGCCTGCCTACTCTGATCTCTCTCTCTGTCAAATAAATAAAAAAAAATCTTTAAAAAACGTAATTTGGTAAAGATATGATATTTAGACTAGTGGCAGTAGAAGGAATTAGGAGAAGTCCTATTTGAAAGCTATGGTTAAGCTACAGACAGTCAGCAACCAGCTCAAAGATGGCTCAGCAACCAGTTGGTTGATGGACTGCATGTGCAATTTCAGAGAATGAGACAGCAAGGATAAATCCTGGGGTTTTGGTATCCCCCACTGATAACAGAAAGTATTAGAGGAGCAGACTTTTGAGTCAGGAAATCAACTTTGACTATGTTAAGCTTGACATGCTGAATTCATACTTAAGATATTTAGAACTGGAAATATCAAATTAAGCCTCAATATATACATTTGAGTGTTGTCAGTGTATAAAATGAATTCAAATCCATGGGATTGTGTATAGTCAACACAAAAGAGAGAAGAAAAGATCTGACAGTGAACGCACAAATTTTGGGAATTGGAGAATAAGTGATTAATTTGAATGAATAGGATTAATTAAGAAGGAAAATAGCCAGTAGAGGTTTTTATTTGGGAATCCACAGAAGAAAACTTTTCATGAAAGAAGGAATAGTGTATTGTATAAAAAGATTCTTAACATCATGCATGTTGGTTAACATTAATCACTGGGGTTAGCCAGTGAAGGTTCTGATAACATTAGCAATAGCAATTACTTACTAGTATTTAATTTATCAGTCAAAATTAGTATTTTGTTAAAAATACTGTTAGAAAAGGACAGGCAGATGTGAAGGTGGTAGCAACCAGTTACGTGAGGGCACAGATTATCAAAGAGGTTTTTGTTAGTTTGTTTTAAGTTGGAAATATTTCTACAGATCTGATTGTTTGTAACATCGAAAAGGAGGATATGTGAGGGCAGATACACTGACAGGTTTGTTCATGGAAAGATGAGCAGGTCTGTTTTTATTTCTTCTATTTTCTCAGTGGGAAAAAAAAAAATCACCAGCATTAAGAGAGAAAGGAAAGATGTGAGGAGAAAGAAAATTGAGTAAAACAGTCTTTTGAGGAATGATAAGCAATGTGACTATAGAAATGTGAACTCCTATTCAAACTATTTACATGATTAGGGAATGAATCTGTAGAGAGGACTGAGAGTGACATTATTGGATGTGATGGGGGGGTCTCCAAACAAACATGATAGGGATTAAAAAAAAAAAAAGCAATTAACCTCATTTGAAATAACAACAACAACAACTGATTTTTAAAAAATAAATTGAGAATGTGAAGTAAATAGGCCGATGGAGCTTTCCCTAAACACATGCACAAAACGATATTTTGATGAAATATAAGTTTCCATAAAGAGCTATCAATGGTCATTTAAGTTTGAGACTTGGACAAACTGACACAAGGTTTATTTGATGGTTTGTTTTGTTTTATTTTATATTTTAATTCAGGACCCATCAGAGCCTGTAATAAGCCATTGGACATTGTGAATCTGGTGATTTTGATATTGATTTGATATTTGAGGATATCCCCCCTTTTTTTTTAAAGATTTTATCCATTTATTTGACAGACAGAGATCACAGTAGGCAGAGATGCAGGCAGAGAGAGAGGGAGAAGCAGGCTTCCCGCTGAGCAAAAAGCCCGATGTGGGGCTGTGGGGCTGTGGGTCTGTGGGTCTGTGGAGCTCGATCCCAGGACCCTGGGATCATGACCTGAGCTGAAGGCAGAGGCTTTAACCCACTGAGCCACCCAGGTGCCCTGAGGATATCCCTTTTTGTGGAGGGAGCGGAACACTGGAAAAATCTGATTACTTTCCTTTCTCCAATGCACAGTCACCCTGGTAAATATCTACAGATCCCTTGAGGGAAGGCTAAGAAAAAGATTAAGGTATGTATTCCAGTGTTATTTTGAGAATACAGTTTGGGACGATCTGCCCTATTTCTTCTGAATTTCGAATATTTTAACACATTCCCTTTACATTTTACTTCCCCTTCATAAAGGTTTCACATTATACTTTATACCCTTTCTTATTTTGCCTTAAGATTAATAAAATGTTACAAGATTTATATTGTGAGATATGCACAACATATCACTTTTCCTATGAGAGTCAGGCACTAACCACCTGTTGTTTTATTGATTGTAATATTATACTTAACTATGGAAAAAGTAGAAACAGCTTGTCTATTTGAATATGATCTTAGATTTCAAAGAATGCTTTCCTCTGAAGAGCACTACAATTTAAGTAAACACAAGTAAAAAAAAAAAAAAAAAAGCAAAACAGCCAAAATTTCCAGTTGCTTCAAGGTGTTGCTAAAGACAAGGAAT
Organism: Enhydra lutris kenyoni; assembly: GCF_002288905.1. Taxonomy (NCBI): domain Eukaryota; kingdom Metazoa; phylum Chordata; class Mammalia; order Carnivora; family Mustelidae; genus Enhydra; species Enhydra lutris. The sequence goes on along the minus strand of NW_019154105.1, from coordinate 76,134,424 downwards.
AAAATGCAACACATTGTTGATGGTAGCAGAAGAGAAAATGTGCAAAATTGAGAATGCTATTTTCATAATTCAGAGGCAGACAAAGACAAAAAGAAAATCTAATTGCATCATTTTGAGAGATGACTAAACAAAACCCTCCTGTGCATTCCTAAGATATTTCTCCTATTTTAGTGCATACAACTGAGGTTGCTGAAATTTCCATTGCTACTAACTTAATTAGCAATTCGGTGTACTTGGGTCTTCAGCCTCATGCCATAGTTAGAACTGACCTTGGGAATGAAGGCAGCCCTACTTTTTTGAGTGAGTGTCATCTTTACCAACTGGCCTGTGAAAGTAGAAGCATGACCTGGGCTTCCCCTTGGTAACTGAAAGCATATCACAAGACTCAGACTGATGTCTAAGGCCCCTTTGCTCTCTGCCCACACAGTGGCTATAATCACATTCTGAGCATAGGGAGTTTGTTTTTATCTAAATGCTCCAAATCCACTGTCTCAAAAAAGGATGCCACAGGACAGAAATGTCTTTTATTGAAATGAGCTGAAAGCATTTACATCCATGAGAAAAGCTGTGCTTTGCTAAGGATACTCAGAAATGACTAATTGTGTCTGGTGCCAGGTGCACAAAGTAAATCATTTGGTTTTGCTTTCACGGTTTTTAAGGGGAAAAAGGTATGTTGTATACAAAGAATTAGCATATTGCTTTTCAAGATGTATTTATTGTTTCTGAGGATGATACCTGCTTTCTATTTATTATTCTAGTTCAATTTCCTTATATCCTTTTCTTTTTCTTTTTTTTTTTAAATTTCCATATTGAATTGTGATCAGAAAAGCAACTGGAATTGCATTTTGCAAAATCCTCTGTTGATTCACATATAAATTCCAAAAAATGTAGAGATTGACTGTCAGGAGATTAGCATTTCTTTCTCAAGATGCTCTTGTATTATATCCTTAAAGTGAGATTAATGAGTATAAATATATCAGACCTCATGAACATACAAATTTTACCACATAAGTTCTTTAGTTAATGCACATTCTATAAATACTTGCAATGTTGTTTATGTTATTCTTCTTTTTAGCTCTAATTTTTATTCTCTTGTTATGTCTTTTTTTTTTTTTAATTTCAGTTGTGGTATATATTATCTATAAACTCATTCTAATGTTTAGTCTATGAAATATTTTTTGGACACACTTATTTATTCCTCTGCTTTTTCTACCCCTGTGGTCATTACATCCTAGTCAAGCCTAAAATCTGTGGAGTAAATTGTCAGGAAGGGAAGAGGAAAAACTATCAGGCATTAGTCAAAGATGCAGTACACAGATAGAATTTCTTCTTTTTCCAGGAATCCTTGGAGTTCTTTTCTAAGGGCTTTGAACTAATTGAATCAGGCCCACACAGGGTAGGGTGAGATAAGATGATGGCATAGTAGGAGGACCCTAGGCTTGTCTCACTCCTTGAACACAACTAGAAAAATATCAGATCATTCTGAATAATCAAGAACTCCACGTGAGGGCTAAAAGAACAACCTGCACAACTGGAGGGAGATAAGGGACAACATTGAAGAAGTTAGGAAGAACAGAGATATGGTTTGGAGGAGAAAGAGATTATCGGTGCTTTAGAAAGGAGGCAGCTGTGGTCACAGAGAGAAGAGAGTAGTATGCACAAGGGAAACACTTCCTCAAAGCCATTAGCTTGGAAAATGAGATTTGCATAAATTTTTGCAATCATAGGTCTCAAAGACTGGGGTTTTAGAAGTCATTGGCTTGGCTGGAATAGAGCCCTCAGGACACTGTCCTACTCCTGAAGAGAAGTTAGGCAAGCAGCCAGGGGATGGCCCAATCTTAAGATTGCATAAGCTGTGAAGGGAGAGGCTGTATGCTCTTTTTCTAGCACATCTGTGAGAAGTGAGACCTAACTCTGGGGACAAAGGATCTGGCTGACACCATTACCCTCTCCCACCCCTCAGCATAAGCACAGAACTGTTATTGGTAACCAGCATAGTGCTCACCCTGGCTGCCTAACCTGCTTATACCAAGTCCTGCCCCTGTGCTCTGTTGCTTCTGTTTTTCTCCAGCAAGTGTTCCTAAGGACCAGTGTATGGGGCCATTCCCCAGAAGGCCAGCCAAAACCTCTGCACATACCACATCTACTGACCATACAGTTCTGCAAGTCTTCAGTTCGAGTGGAAGTAGCATCAGGTGACATTTAACAAGAGACCTTAGCATGCCTAGTTAAAAGTTGCTCCACCCTGACTAAAGCACAAACACTGCCCACTGCAGGCAAGGAGAACCTCTGAAGAGGAATAAAAGAATAAAGCAGCCAAAACACAGGAGCAGAGGGCATGCAACACACATCAGAAACATTCCCTGAAGTGTCAGGCCCTGGACACTATAACACTATATGCCCTCTTCTTCATAAAGCCATCACTCTCAGGACCAAAAAACATAAAAAGCTTTTTTTCTTTTTTTTTTTTTTAAGATTTTATTTATTTATTTGACAGAGAGAAGAGCACAAGCAGAGGGAGTGGCAAGCAGAGGGAGAGGGAGAAGCACGCTCCTTACTGAGAAAAAAAAGCCCAACATGGAGCTTGATCCCAGGACACCCCAATCATGGTCTTAGCTGAGATCAGACACTTAACTGACTGAGCCACCTAAGAGCCCCCATAACAGCTTTCCTAACACAGAGAAGAAGACAGAAACCTAGACAAAATGCCAAGACAGAGGAACTCATTCCAAAAGAAAGAACAATAAAACGTCATGGCTAGTGATCGAAGTGAAACAAATATAAGTGATATGCCTGATAGAGAATTTAAAGCAACAGTCACAAGGATACTGGCTGGGCTTAAGAAAATCATAGAAGACATAAGGAAAACCCTTGCCACAGAAGTAAAAATGTTGACCAAAAAAAGCAGGTGGAAATGAAAAACATAATAGCTGAGATCTGAAACAGAGTAGATGTAATGACCACAAGGATGGAAGAAATAGAGGAAGAAATAAGTGATATAGAAGATAGAATTATGGAAAATAAAGAAGCAGAACAAAAGAGAGAAGGAAAAACTATAAACCATGAGAATAGATTTAGGGAACTCAGTGGCTCCATCAAATGTAATAACATTTGTATCAGGAATCCCAGAGGAAAAAGAGAGAGAAAAGGGATAGAATATTTATTTCAAGAAGTAATACTAGAAAACTTCTCTAATTTAGGGAAAGAAGCAGATATTCAGAGCTAGGAGGCACAGAGAACTCCCATCAAAATCAACAAAGGCAGGACAACACAAAGACATACTGTAGTTAAACTTGCAACATGTAATGATTTAAAAAAAAAAAAATCTTAAAGGCAGCAAGACAAAAGATGTCCCTAACTTTAAGGGAACACCGATAAGGTTAATAGTAGATTTCTCCACAATAACATGGCAAGCCAGAAGAGCGTGAAATGATACATTCCACATGCTGAATCAGAAAATATGCAGCCAAGAATATTCTATCCAGCAAGGCTATCATTCAGAATAAAAGGACAGATAGAGTTCCCCAGACAAACAAAAACTAAAGGAGTTCATGGCTACCAAATCACCCTTGCAAAAAATATTAAAGGGGATTCCTTGAGGGGGAAGGAAAGACCATAATGATGAAAACTGGAAAAGAACAGAGAAGAACTCAGAAACAATGGCAAAACAAGTAATAAAATGGTGTTAAATACATCTAATAAGAATTACTCTAAATGTAAGTGGACTGGGGCGCTTGGATGGATCAGTGGGTCAAAGCCTCTGCCTTCAGCTCAGGTCATGATCCTGGAGTCCTGGGATCGAGCCCTACATCATGCTTTCTGGTTGGCAGGGAGCCTGCATCTCCCCTCTCTCTCTGCCTGCCTCTCTGCCTACTTGTGATCTTTCTCTCTCTGTCAAAAAAAATAAATAAATAAAATAAAATAAAAAATCTAATATATAAATAAATAAATGTAAGTGGACTAAATACTCCAATCGAAAGACATAGACTGTCAGAATGTATTAAAAAAAAATCCATCTATCTACTGCCTAGAACAGACTCATTTTAGACCTACAGACATCTGCACTTTGAAAGTGAGGACGAAGAAATATTTATTATGCATATGGAAGTCAAAAGAATACCAGAATCACAAAACTTATATAGACAAACTGGATTTTAAACCAAAGAGTGTAACAAGAGATGAAAGGGCACTTTATCATAATAAAGGAGACCTACCATCCAACAAGAAGATATCACAATTGTAAATATTTATGCCTGCAACTTGGGATCACCCGTATATAAAACAATTAACAACAAACATTAAGGAACTCATTGATAACAATACAAAAACAGTAGACGATTTAACTCCTCACTTACAGAAATGGACAGATCATCTAAGCATAAAATCAACATGGAAACAGTGCTTTTGAAATATACACTGGACCAGATGGACTTAACGTATATATTTAGAACATTTCATCCTCAAGCAGCAGAATAAACATTCTTTTTAAATGCACATGGGATAGTCTTCAGAATAGATCATATACGAAACCAAAATCAGGTCTCAACAAGTACAAAAAGATTGAGATCATACCATGCATATTTTCTGACCACAATATTATGAAACTTGAAGTCAACCACAAGAAAAAAATTGGAAAGACCACAAATGGAAGTTAAACAACATGCTACTAAAGAATAAATGTGTCAGCCAGGAAATCAAAGAAGAGATAAAGAAATCCTTGGAAGCAAATAAAATTGAAAACACGGGGTCCAAAACCTTTAGGATATAGCAAAATCAGTCCTCAGAAAGAATATATAGCAATACATGTCTACCTCAAGAAGCAAGAAAAATCTCAAATATACAACCTAACCTTACACCTAAAGAAGCTAGAAAAAAATAACAAAGGAAGCCTAAAGTTAGCAGAAGGGAAAAAATAAAGATTAGAGCAGAAATAAATAATAGAGAAACTAAAAAAGCAGTATAACACATGAATGAAACCAGGAGTTGGTTCTTTGAAAAAATTAATAAAATTGGTAAACTCCTAGTCAGACTTATCAAAGAGAGAGAGAGAGAAAGTCCCCAAATAAATAAAATCACGAAAGAGAGAAGAGACATCACAATCAACACCAAAGAAATACAAATTATAAGAATATTATAAAAAGCTATTCTAAAAAATGGGACAACCTGGAAAAAATGAATAAATGCCTAGAAACATAAACTACCAAAACTGAAACAGGAAGAAATAGAAAACTTGAACAGACTGGTAACCTGCAAAGAAATTGAGTCAGTAATTAAAAATCTCCTGACAAACAAAAGTCCAGGATCAGATGGCTTCACAGGGGAATAGGTGTCTGCCTCAGGCTCAGGTCATGATCCCAGGGTCCTGGGATCAAGCCCCACATCAGGCTCTCTGCTTTGTGGGAAGCCTGCTTCTTCTCCCTCTCCCACTCCCCCTGCTTGTGTTCCCTCTCTCGCTGTGTGTCTCTCTGTGTAATAAGTAAATAAAATCTTAAAAAAAAAAAAGAAGAAGAAGAAGAAGAAAAGAAAAAAAAATAAGAAAAGAAGAGATAATACTTATTCTTCTCAAACTATTTAAAAAAATAGAAATAGAAAAACTTCCAATTTCATTCTATGAGGCCAGCATTACCTTGATTCCAAAATCAGACAAAGATTCCACTGGAAAGGAGAATTACCATCAATATTCTTGATGAACATGGATGCAAAAATTCTCAACAAAATATTATCAAGTTGAATCCAACAGTACATTAAAAGAATCAGTCACCAGTATCAAGGGGATTTATTTCTGGCTTGCAAGCATTGTTTGACATTTGCAAATCAAACAAAGTGATACATCACATTGATAAAAGAAAGGATAACAACTATATGATCCTCTCAGTAGATGCAGAAAAAGCATTTGACAAAGTACAACATCCATTCATGATAAAAAGCTTCAACAAAATAGGGATAGAGGGAAGATACCTCAACATAATAAAAGTCATATAAAGTAAATCCACAGCTAATATCACCCTCAATGAAAAAAAAGTGAGAGATTTTCCTCTAAGGTCAGGAACAAGACAGGGATGTTCATTCGTACCACTGTTTTTTGACATAGCACTGGAAGTCCTAACCTCAGCAATCAAAAAACAAGCAGAAACAAAAGTCATCCAAATCAACAAAAGAGTAAAAATTTCACTATCTTCAGATGACATCATGTGCTATGTAGAAAACCCAAAAGACTCCACCGAAACATTGCTAGAACGGATACCCAAAATTAGTAGTCACAGGATAAAAAATCAACATACAGAACTCTGTTGCAGTTCTATACACCAATACTGAAGCAGCAGAAAGAGAAATGAAAGAATCAATCCCATTTACTATTGCACCAAAACCATAAGATACCTGGAAATAATACCTGGAAATGAACTTGACAAAGAGGTAAAAGTTCTGTACTTTGAAAACTACTAAACACTTATGATATAATTTGGAGATGACACAAACAAATGGAAAAGTCTTCCATGCTAATAGATTGAAAGAACAAATAGTGTTAAATTCCTATACTAACCAAAGCAACCTACATATTTAATGCCATCACTATCAAAACATCAATGGCATTTCTCACAAAGCTAGAACAAACAATCCTGAAATTTGTGTGGAACCACAAAAGACCCTGAATAGCCCAAGCAACCTTGAACAAGAAAAGCAAAGCTGGAGCCATCATAATTCCAGACTTCACTTTATACTACAAAGTTGTAGTGATCAAGACAGTATGGTACTGGAACAAAAACAGACAGCTGGATCAATGGAACAGAATAGAAAACCCAGAAATGAACCCAGAACTCTATAGTTAACTAATCTTTGATGAAGAAGGAAAGAATATCCAATGGAGAAAAGACAGTCTTTTCAACAAATGGTTTTGGGAATGTTGGATAGCAACAAGCAGAAGAATGAAATTGGACCAAAAATGAATTCAAAATGGATGAAAGACCTTAATGTGAGATAGGAAATCATCAAAATCCTAAATGATCTTGTAATGTCTTTGACATAGGCCATAGCAACTTCTTACTAGATAATGTCTCCTGAGTCAAAAGAAACAAAGGCAAAAATAAACTATTGGGACTACATAAAAATAAAAGCTTCTGAACAGAGAAGGAAACAGTCAACAAAACTAAAAGGCAACCTACAGAATGTGAGAACATATTTGCAAATAACATATCTGATAAATAGTATCCATAATGTATTAAAAACTTATCAAACTCAACACCCCCCAAAAAACCTAGCTTAAAAATGGGCAGAAGACATGAATAGACATTTTTTCAAAGAAGATGTACAGAGGCTAACAGACAAATGAAAAGATTCTCAACATCACTTATCATCAGGGAAATACAAATCAAAATTACAATGAGATATCACCTCACAACAGTGAAAATGGCTAAAATTAACAACAGAGCAAGCAACAGGTGTTGGCAAGGATGCTGAGAAAGGGGAACCCTTTCACACTGCTGGTGGGAGCACGAACTTGTGCAGCCACTCTGGAAAACAATATGGAGGTTCCTCAAAAAGTTAAAAATGGAACTAACTACCCTACAATCTAGCAATTGCACTACTAGGTATTTACCAAAAGGATACAAAGATACTGATTACTGATTTGAGAAGATACATGCCCCCTGATGTTTATAGTCAAATTATGGAAACAACCCAAGTGTCCATGGACTGTTGAATGGATAAAGAAGTGATATATATATGTCAGAAGTGTATGTATATGTGTTGTGTGTGTTTATTACACACACACACACACACACACATACACTCTGGAATATTAAGAAAGCCATAAAAAAGAATGAAACCTTGCCATTTCCAAAGACATGGATATGGATCTAGAGAGCATTACACTAAGCAAAAGCAAAATAAGTCAGTTAAAGACAGACAAATACCATACAATTTCACTCATATGTGGAATTCAAGAAACAAAACGGGATGAACATATGGGGAAAAAAGAGAAAGGCAAACTAGGAAAGAGATTCTTAACTATAGAGAACAAACAAGGTTGCTGGACAGGAGGTGTTCAGTGGGTGGGGGGCTTAAATGGATGAGGGTATTAAGGAAAGTACTGAAGTGATGAGCACTGGGTGTTGTATTGAAGTGGTCAATCACTAAATCCTTCATCTGAAACTAATATTACATTGTATTTTAACTAAGTGGAATTTACATTAAAACTCAACAACAAAAAAATCAGGCTCACACAGATTATTTAAAATAACCGCCTTTGCTTAAAGTCAATAGATAATGAATTTAATCACAGCTATAAATATCTTCATAGCAACATATAGATTAGTATGTGATCAACTGACCAGTACTATAGCCTAGCCAAACTGACCATTAAAGCCCAGCATTTGTCCAGTTGGCACCCATATATATCTCTTTAAACTATGTTTACTCCTGATAAAAATAATAACAAAGTTATACTTTCTATCTAATATGATATGACTATACAGCACACAACCAAAAATGCACTAGTTACCTCCCTGGAGGAGAATACAGTTTTGTGTGATGTTTGCTATTTCCTTTAGTATCTTATAACTTATATACTGTGATGTAAAGTTAACTGTTATTAATACTTCTTATGGTAGATGATAAAGAGATGACTGAGAAGAAAATGAGAAAAAATGCTTAATCTATAAACATATATATTTATGTATATAAATATATATATAAATACATATTTTTTAAGGTGAGAAATACATTCTCAAAGTTATTACAGTCCTCATTTCTGCAACAGGTCATGAGTTCACAGCTAATATTTATAACCACATTTCCACTATCATTCCAGCACCTCAGCTGGTCACATTTCTTTGCCTGGTGAAGTGACCTAAATCTTGATTCCTGATGATGCCATTAGCGCTCCTACCTTAGTTGGTTTGTAACTTTTCATTGCTTTAATCAAAAAACGTGGCAATACTAGAAAATGAATTACAGAATCTCCTCTATTCCAGTCATATTCTTCCTTACTTCTACTGTGTAATAGAAATTGTGTAGTGGAAATTGTACAAACCAATTTCCCCTTGATGGTCAGAATCAATCATCACAGTCAGTATAGGAGCTCATTTGCCTGCTGATTCAAAGATATGAGACCAAAATAGCCAGTGACACTCTCAACTTCTAGTTTAATGGGATCATTGTTGTGCCTAGTGGTGGAAGCATTCCTCCCTTTGGACTAAGACTCCTAAATGAGCAGAGCATAAAGTCACAGGGACAGAAGTAAAATGTTTGCCAGTGGCACTAGTGAGTGGTACCACTCCCATTTCCTACCTCCTGATTCCTAGGCATGAATACTGGCTATGGGGAAAACAGCACTATTTCTCATCACTAATTTAAAATAGATAGAGCCTCATGGAGAAAACTGCCACTGTAAGGGAGTCTTCAAAGCTTTGCCCTATCAAGGCAACGAATACTGAATGATGGGAAACATGATAACGCTGGTAAATTCAATGGGCATGGCGCACTGCTAATCTTAATCTGCTGTTTAAGAAGTGCTCATTACTTCATTGAACAGAAACAATGCTCTCTGGAATACCATGATGGTGGATAGGCATTCTATAAGTCCATAGATGGTAGTTTTCATAGGACCATTGTATGCAGAACAGATAAATCCATATCCAGATAAGTTTCACACAGAACATCATGAGGCTCCTTCCAATATAGAGATGGCTCATGTAGTCAATTTGCCAATAGGTAGCTGAGTGGTCACCCTGGGGAATGGTGCCATATTAGGGATTCATTTTTGGTCTGTGCTGCTGGCAGGCCGGGCACTCAGCAGTGGCTGTAACCAGTTATCTTTGGTGAGTTTAAGTCCGTGTTACTAAGCCTATTAATTGCCTCCATCAATGCCACTATGCCCACTTTGTTCATGAACTCATTGAGCAATGATAGGAGTGACTGAGAAAAGAAGCTAATATCCACTGATATGTAGTCTTATCTATTTGATTATTAAAATTCTCTTCTGCCGCAATCACTTTTTGATGAACAGTCACATGGATAACAATTATGTTCATAGTCTTTGCTCATTCCATGAGTCCTTCCACATATATCTTCCCAAGATCTTCCTGTTACCAATTTTCCTATTAACTTCCTTCCAAGTCCCTTACTGTTTGCCAAAGCACTGACCATACCCCATAAATGAATATATACTCATACCTCTGGCAGATGTTCCTTCCAAGAAGAATGCAGAACCAGATATACTGTTTGAAGTTCTACCAACTGAGAGGATTTCCCTTTACTTCTGTCCTTCAGAGATGTCTTGGGGAGGATCTAACATGCTACCACTGTCCACTTTCAGATGGTGCCTGCATGTTAGGCAAAGCCCTATGTAAATCATGCTGAAGTTTTCCATAGAAAACTACCTACAAGGCCATATGTGTGGACTAAGAAAGAGAAGGTAATAAAGCAAGAGCAGGGGCTATATGCATTTGGGACACTGTGTCTTTAGGACTTGCTGTAGTCTGATATCAAAGGATTCACTTCCATTTATAAGTATTCCCTATAAATTATTTCTCCTCCTCCTCTTCCTTCTCCTCCTTCTTTTTCTTCTTCTTTCTTTCTTTCCTCCTTCCTCCTTTTTCCTTCTTCTTCCTTCTTCTTTCTTCCTCCTCCTCCTTCTTTTTCATTATTATTATTGTAAGTTCCACTTACAATATAGTTGAGTACACCCAACACTATTGGTTAGTGAACCAGAAAATACACAGTTCATGGCAGGCAACTCAGGTTGTATTGTAATTTGGTGGCTGAGGGTTAATATTAAACATTCAGTCTTTACTAAAACCCAGAAATAAATCAAGAGCTATTTTTCAAAAGGAGAGTAGTTATCTGTGGAAGACGATGGTGCCTTCCTCCAAAATCCTAAGGATTTTTTCAGCAATTCACTTGTAAGTGCCTGTCAAAGGCTTGAATCAGCATTTCTATCTATCACTGACATTTAAAACACCGTTGCATGCAGTGGATCATATGCCCCAAGTTGCAGATCAGCATACACGGAAGCTTGCCAAAGTCACAAAGCCTTCTCTTCTGGACTCTAGTCTAACATAGCAGCTCTTCAGGCCACTCTGTATTGGGCCAGAGTTACTGAGGAATATGTTGCCTCCACAATCTAGAAACACATAAGGCACTTTGTCTCTTTTGGTTGAGCCAAATGCAACAACACAACTCATATTTTATATTGCAAGGATACATCTCATGCTTTACAGTACTGAGCCCCTAGAAATTTCATGAAGGTGAAAGGTCTTTGAGTTTTTCTCTTACCCAATGCATGCAAAATGACTTACTGGAGGAAACTGCCTTATATGATTGTGAAGGCAAGTCCAAAATCAATAGGGTAGGCCATCAGGAAGGGCAAGATGAAACTCTCAGTGTGATTTGAAGCTACTGTTCAATTCCTTAGGACTTTTGATTGGTTGCATAAAGACAATTCAGATTATCTAGGATAATCCCCTTCATTTAAAGTCAACTACTCAGGGTACTTGGGTGGCTCAGTGGGTTAAAGCCTCTGCCTTCGGCTCAGGTCATGATCCCAGGGTCCTGGGATCCAGCCCCACATTGGGCTCTCTGCTCAGCAGGGAGCCTGCTTCCCTTCCTCTCTCTCTGCCTGCCTCTCTGCCTACTTGTGATCTCTGTCAAATAAATAAATAAATAAAATCTTTAAAAAAATAAATAAAGTCAACTACTCATGAACTTTAAGAACATCTGCAAAACATCTTCGCAACAACACTTAGATTAGTATTTGATTGAAGAACCAGGACTATACCCTATTCAAATTGATATTCACTGTAATTTTTGCACAAAAATTTATATACCTCTGGAAATTTTTCCAAATTTTAAAAAATTATGCAAAGTATATATGATCCCTAAACCATACCTAGCTCTGCATCACTTCAGAAATTCTACCCGATACTCCACTGATTTCTAATAGGTTAGAAATTATATGGAATAGCAAGTGTAATCAACTATTTGAAGTAAAATTTGTAAGACCAGTTTATCCTAACTTTTCACTCCCATTTTTTTCAGCCTAAATTTAACTACCATTCTAGTTTCACCATATTTGTGGTTTATTATTTTCAAACTGCTTCTTTTGATGTACCAATAAATATGTATTATGTCAAGGGGAGAAGGAATTTAAGTTTACCAGGCATAATGGCATTGAATACTAGACAGTTTAGGGGTAGAAAAATCTTGCTTGAAAACTAGGTTTCTGGAATTAGGAGAAAAAAAATAGAGTTCTAGTAAAAATCATAACCAAAAAATAAAAGAAAAATGGAAAAGGAAAGAAAATGAATTTTTTAGCCTCTTCACAATTTTGATTTTGAGGGGAACTTCTTCATAAGCATACAGGAATTATGTTATAATCACTAGATCTTTGGATTTAATTGGATTTGAATTATCATAGAAGTGAAGGGTATTGCTGTTAACCCTCAGGTTAGCTATGTCTGATGCTACTGGTGTGAGATTTAGTTTGCTGCCTTAATGTGGAGTCTCAAAACTGAGACTTTTCTCTGGATTATGTTTCTTAGTTGCCTGTGGTATGAATAAAAAGATTCCTTCTTAGCATTTTTTTTTTCACCACAGGAAGAAATGGGACTTTCAATTGAAGTTAGTGTACCTTAATCTAACCCAAATTACCCCCAAAGGGCTAAACATCCCTACTACCCAACAGTATATCTTTTTGATGTCTCCTGAAATAGCTGTTTAGACTTGGAAAATAAGAATAGAGGCAAGTTCCTCTGGGTTTAGTGTCAAAGGAAGATTTGCTCTGTTAAGCCCCATGAATGCAAAAACTATTCCTAACTTTTGAAGTAATTTTCCCTATGAGATGAGACACAATACAATTCATTTTATTCATTTTATTATAGCAACTAATTCTCAGAGATATGAATTTAGTTTTGAGTTCAAACCATACATAGGCATTGATTTATATGCAAAACAAATCAGTGAAAAAGTTAAAGGTAGGTCATTGATACTCAATATCAAAGCAATAGTATGACTAAAAATATAGAAAAAAACATTTCTTCCAATTTGTATAGTAACCACATGATCTATTATGGGATTTAAATTCAATATAAAATTTTGTTATTTTATTTTTGAAAATTTAAATTTAGTTATTTTTCCTTAAAATAATTAAAAATCACTAAAGAATGTCTTGCATCACTTTTATTACAATAGTAATTACCCAGGCAAATGAAGCAAAGGAATTTTAGAAAGAAATCTTCTTTGTGTACTTTACTCCTAAAGAGGCTTTATTTTTTGTTAAGATTTTATTTTATTTGTCAGAGAGAGAGAGCAGGCACAAACAGGAGAAGCAGCAGGCAAAGGCCAAGGGAGACAGAGGCTCCCTGCCGAGCAAAGAGCCCAAACCAGGACTCGATCCCAGGACCCCGGGATCATGACCTCAGCTGAAGGCAGAAATTAACTGACTGAGCCACCTGGGCTTCCCATCCTATAGAGGCACTAAAACAATATTTTTCAAGTAGATATTTTTTCCCCTCAAAAACATTTGGCAACATAAGAAGATGTGTTTGAATGTCACAACTGTGGTAGGAGGGTTGGAAAGAGGTGAGTATGCTGCTGTTGGATCTAGCAGGTAGAGGACTTGGAGGGTATACACCATTTCATAGAGCACACTAAAGTCCCCTCCCAACAAAGACTCATCCACCCAAAATATCAATATTGTTGAGATAATTTCTTTAAAAGCAATGAAATGAAGGTAAATGATGTGTATTTGAATTCCCAAGAATTATGATCATACTAATGACAGAATGCTGTATGCAAAACTACTTCATAAGGTCTGACTAAATGGCAGTTACATGCATAAAAGTTTCTTCGAAATAGGTTCTGTTTATTTTAATTATTCTGTCCTCATAATAACCTTCCCTACCCCTCTTTGATTTATTAAGAAGTACTTCATAAGCCATGGCTTCCTAAGTATTTATTTCCATGAAAGCCAGAACATCTCTATACTCTGCCTTTGCTTATTTTTCCTTTACTTTTACTTCAGTCATTTTATAGATGATTTTATATCATAAAGGCTAATTTTATATCTTCAAAATCTTATATACATACATTCAATACCCATTTATTAGACATATTTTATGGTTCAGAAGTTCTCTGTATCTATATATTTCTATATTCTGAACCATAATTTATGGTTCAGAAGTTACATATATATGTATATATATATATATATATATAGAGAGAGAGAGAGAGAGAAAAGAAATAAGAAGAGGATATCATAAAGAAGTTTGATAACTTGTGGAGATTTCAAAGGAAATCAACTGTGAATTAGGACTTGAAGTTAAGGTTTAAAAATGGAAGTGCCAAGGAGGACAAATATGAAATGAGAAGGAAAGTGGAGACAAAGGAGGAGAATGGTAAATGAGTGAGGTAAATTTGAAGACTAGGAATAAATCAGCTTGAATGAATTAGCATTTTTTTGTAAATCATATGGAAAGATCAATGTGCATATCCTATGAATTGATTTTGAGTGTGAAACTAAGAACTCGGGCTTTTTTTTTTTTTTTTAAACAAATGGAAGATGGTAGACATCATTTGATCTGGAGAGGAATCATGGTCAAGAAATGTTCTAGAATTACATATCTGTTTGTAATATGTCAAATAAAACTTGCATGGGAAAAGAGGCTGGTAACAAATTACACAATGGAGAATTAATTTTAAGAGGAATAGTAACTCCAGAGATAAATATGGGAAGTCAGGTAGATTTTAACTGTGGAGAAATATAGATCAACGAAGGAAAAAACTTTAATGACTGAATATTGATGTATATTACACTTAGGAATTAGGAGGAAGATAGAATCGTAAGAAATTGATCCAAGCAGTTAACAATAATACAGAGAAAAGAAAATACAGTGTAAAATCAGTTAACTACATCTAAAATGATGTTGTATTAATTATTGCAATGGCATGCTGTCATGATTCACAATTATTTTATTTAGAACTGCTGTTTCTCAGCTGACAAGCCAGATTGGTTCAGGATTTTCTATTGGATATAGACTATCTGTTTATATTATAGACTATCTGTTTATATAATACCAAGAGAGAATGGATTGGGAGATTTTGTAACTTTTATTTCAGCATTGGAAGTTTCTAAGAGCAAAGAAATAATTTTGTCCTTTATTTTACTTCAGTTTTTACATAAAATCTTAATGCAAATGTATTTGCTGGTTAAAACAGTAAAAGGGCTTGGACATTTTAAAATGTTTTTCTGTTTGTTTAGCTTTGTTTGCTGTTACATATGTACTGACCAATTTAGTGCTTCTAAGACAATTTTATACATATTTCCATAATTCATTTATTCCCTCAAAACTCTATTTCATATAGATTTCCAAAATAATTAGTATGTAAATGAACATAATATCCTTCAAATTGAGTCAGATTAATGGGCACTGATATATTGGAGTTCATGAGTATGCATTTTACAATCTGTCAGTTCTTTTGTTAATGCAAGTGCTATAGATATAGACCAAAATAGTTTCGTTAATATGGCTATTTCCTTTGTAATTCTGTTATGGTCACTTTGCCAAAAAAGCATATCCAAGTGGCTGTTATTATGTATCTATGCATACTTTTTTTTTTCCTTTTCCTTTAATATCCTTATTTAATACTCAGTGGAACATTTTCATCTAAAACCTTAAGATTTTCTTCAGCTCAGAGAAATTGTCTTTGTTTTGTTTTGTTTCATTTTTTAAGATTTTATTTATTTATTTGACAGACAGAGATCACAAGTAGGCAGAGAGGAAGGCAGAGAGAGAGAGAGAGAAAGAGAGAGAGGGAAGCCACGACCCCCCAACCCAAGCAGAGAGCCTGATGGGAGGCTCCATCCCAGGACCCTGAGATCATGACCTGAGCCGAAGGCAGAGACTTAACCCACTGAGCCACCCGGGTGCCTCGAAATTGTCTTTGTTTTTGTAGTGGCCATTTTCCCTCTTGTTTCTTTCATATTTTTCTAAAAATTTTATTAAACGGTTTCCCAATTTTATCTTATAATTTACATTTTTATGTCTTGATCAATAGAGCTAAGGGAGAACAGCAGCAAGCACCCTAACCGATGGAAAAATATTTACCACACAAATGAAAGTGAAAAGAAAGCTGAGGTAGTGATACTTCTTTTGGACAAAATAGGCTTTAAAGCAAAAACTGTAACAAGAGACAAAGAAGGGCACCATATAAGCATAAACAGAACAATCCAACAAGAGGATATAACAATTGTAAACATTCATGCACCCAACATGGGAGCACCCAAACACATAAAGCGACTGTTAACAAACATAAAGAATTTGGAAATAATTCAATAGTAGTGGGGGACTTTAACACCCCACCTACACAATGGAAAGATAATCCAGACTTAAAATCAACAAGGAAACAGTGGCTTTGAATGGCACACTAGACCAGATGGACCGAGTAGATACATTCAGAACATGCCATCCCAAAACAGAAGAATATACATGAATATGCATTCTTTTCAATCGTAGGTGGAACATTCTCCAGAATAGAACACCTGTTAGACCACAAAACAAGTCTCAACAAATTCAAAAAGACTGAAATCATTTCATGCATATTTTCTGACCACAACAGTATGAAACTAGAAATTAATCACACACACACACATACACACACACACACACACATACATCTGGAAAGAACACAAATAGATGGAGGCCAAGTAACCTGTTACTAAACAATGAAGGGTTCAACCAAGAAATCAAAGAGGAATTTAAAAAAAATACATGAAGACAAATTAAAGTAAAAACACCACTTCTGAAAATTAATAAAACTTGGGGTTTTATTTTTTGCTTTTGTGAGACATCTGGTAGGAAATGAAACCAACAGAGTGCACACACCAATTATTTCATCAAAAAGATGATTATTTAGTTGTGGGAGGGGGAACATATACAAAATAATAGTTCTTTTTATCCTGAGGTGTAGATACAGCCCTGCTATTTAATAAATGATGGCCTTTTGATAAACAGCTCAAAATCTTGGCATCTTGTAAAAGGAAGGGATAGAGTCTGTATGTTCTGGATAGGATAACTAGGAAGATAAAAAAACAATTATATAAATCAGTTTTAAATATGTCAAGATATCATACCAACGTGTATATTATTTACTAAATGAATGTATTTTTATCTGACCGGACAATTTCTGATTCTGATCATATCTTGCATCAGAATGCGTCTGACAATGGAGAGGGAAAGCAGCACTGGCAGTGTGAATACCTAATAGAATGAAAAGTATTGTCTGGTTGCTGAGAGTCAGGGAGTTAGACAGAAGTTCCCACATTAATAATACCAAGCACATGGACATAGAAGCATACTTTTGCTTCCCTTATTAATAAACCTAATGTTCTGACACGTGCATGCCTATGACAGTGGGTGTACAATGGACATTTTATATGCTGTAGGAAAGCAGAGAAATGACATTCAGGTACTGATACCTTCAATCTTACCTTTTCATCAAAAGTAGCAGATTCAAGTTGGAAAAGTATAGACAAAAATATTGAAAAGTGATTGTCTGCATACTTCTAAAAAGACAAGTTCTTTTCCCCAAACCATCTGCCATGTAATCAGATTCTCTGGTCATCACAGACAAACTCAGTCAAATCAAAGTACAGATGGTCGTTTATTACAAAACAACACAGGAGGCTTAGAATAGATGATACATTTGGTCATTTTTGCACATAAAGTCTCTGATTAAGTATGAAAAATGTGAACATTTGTTTATCTTGGAAAAACTGCTATTACTTGTCAGGCATGACCAATTAGTTATTTCTAAACTGTTATCCATATAATTAAGAAAAACAGCCATCTGTAAAGTCAGAAGTTTGTGTCTCTTTTCTGATCCACATGTAAATGTAATTTCTGTAAACTGCTTTACTTAAAAGAGAATTATCAAACAGGATAAAAGAGATGCTAGAAACGGATGAATTCTATAATTTCTGTCTCTGTTTATTTTCCCACTTATGAAAGCAATGCTATTGTGGTCAAAGTAAGGAAAATTGATAGAGCATTATAAGGAATTTTACTAGGATGTATGTTTTTTTCAGATATAAGGTATGATTGCTATAAAGAAATGTGAAAATGTTGTAAAAGAAAGCTTTTTTTTTTTTTAAATCACACTTCAGCATTTTATATACTTAAAATGGGAAAAAAGAAAATATGGTCAAGTCCCTGAATATAACTTCATTGAAATTCAATTTTAATGAGCATCTATATGTTACCAGGTATATGCATGCACTTGATAGTAATAAATATAATAAAATATTAATAAATATTATGTGCTAAATGTATCTTACATATTTAGTTAATCAATGCAATATTTATAAAATGCTTATTTATATTCCATTTTTATCAACCAGCACTCTTTATATCAAGAATTATTCCTATCTTACAGCATTTAAAATCAAATTGTGAGTGAATGAGCTAGTCATATAAAACGCAATTTCTTATTTCTTTGTTTTCTCAGTCATATTCAACACTTTTCCTGAAGTCCCAGAATGGCCGTGGAGGATGTCAAAAAAAAGAATTCATGCGTCACTTACCAACTCCAGATGTCCCAACACCTACTGTTCTTGCTGTGTAATCATATACCCAGCTGTCTTTTCTTTGTTTCACCTAGGCTTTTTAATGTTAAACATTTCAAAGACTATAAATTCTATTTTAATTGAAATTATTAATGCATTAAGAAAAAGTACTTAGATTATAGCTCTCATAACCAATTAGTCTTGAATTTTACTACTCAAATTTGAAAGGGCCAGTAAAGAATGAAATTCCACAGGAGGTTGTCAGCAGAATCAATTGCTTATTTAATGACTTCCAATTACTTTTAATTAGTCACAAAATAAGGAAATTCAAAATCCTGGTTACATGTCATTTATAGTTTATGTGTGAGTAGCAAGTATTTCTGCTATGTATGAATAATCAGTAGTGAATATTTCACATTTTAAACTTGTAAAATATAATTGGAATATTTAATCAGGTCACTTTCTACATCTAATGTTGTATGCTATATTTGAAGTTTGTTAATTATATAGAAGCACTTCTTAAAAATTGAAACTGTCTTCTATTCTTTGAACAGAAAATATTTAATAGTGGAAACATTAATATAACAGAAAAAAATGAATTCTCATGTTCATTATAAAGACAGGTGCTGTGGAAACAGATTGTTAGACATTTGTCATAAACTAGACTTCATTCTTGCAACACTTGTCAAATGATTTCCACAGCCGACCTCAAATCCATGAGGCAGTGTTCTATGTGCTTCCTGACTCGGTCAAATCCTGGGATAAGCAAGAAAAAATATTCATAAACTGCCATGGGATCATGTGCAGGAGCTGTAAAATATATGTTTCTCAATATAGAAGTTACTATGTGAAGGAAAAATTCAATGAGATAAAATGAGTAAGTATTTGAATGACATGAACAGATAAAGAGCAGGTTGTTGTTACTCTTATTAGTAGTATTGGTAGTTTTTAGGTATTAAAAGAAAACTGAAACTTAAAAATAATCCTTTTTCATTGGAACCTTCTAGATTGGCTTCTTTGAAATATTTTGATGCCAAGGGAGCTTTCTTTATGTAGCTAATTATTTATTAGTTAATAGCATTAAAAACAACAGTAACAAACCTACTACAATTTAATGAAAAATAACTATAATATCCTAGACAATAAAAAGATGCAAATAAAGATATGGCCTTATGGTTTTGGTCATCTTTAATGCCTGGTTTAAGAGAAGACAACTGAATGCTCACCTTTACTTTTGCATTCAAACTACTGTGATACCACATATGATGTAGCACCCGAAAACAAAGAGTTGTAAGAGAATTGAGAGTGAAAAAGGCAAATAATTTCAAGGTATTATTATGAAACTGATAGTTTTGGCAGCACTTAACCACAAAGGGTTTGAGAACTCATACGTGGCCTCAGAAAACACTGTGAGAAACATTTTATAAAGCACATACAACATACAAATGCCTTCAAACCAAAAGAAAGTGTTCCAGACTTGATAACCCTGTATAATACATGTTGTATTATTCATACCTGATTTTATGTATCAGATTAAAGTTACATTCGTGAATGTGTCAGTATCTGTTATATCTATTATCTATATAACCATTTACAACTGAATAGACAAAGATACAATGCTGAAAATATTTTAAGTTGAACAATGATGAAAAATAATGTTTTAATTGTATAATATTACTGGAAACAAAGAAGATATTAAGTTGAACATTATATTTATCTAAATTAAAAAATAGAGCATTATACTTTTGGTTTCACAAACTGATACAATAGTTTACAAGATATCATCTGGATTACAAAGCAGACCCTCTAGTTTAATGCCTTAGCTTAAAACACAAATCCTGTTTCTTATTTTTTTTTGTAACACTAGGCAATATTGATGTATTTTATACTCATTCCTTGGCATAACATTGAAGACGAGTTTGTAAAACTCTCAGATGTAATCAGCTATGGTAAACAACATCGTAGAGCATTTAGAATCCTACTACTCACAATGCTAAATTCTAATGAACCATAGGCACCACATCGATGTTCATTCACGTTATTTTCACCGCCTGCTAGCCTGCCAAAAAGCAAAGGAAATTTGCCATCAGGTTTTAAATGGGATGAATTAATTCTTCAGTGAGGAATGCAGCTAGAAAATAGCATGCATTATTAAATGATTTGCGTAGAAATCCCATAGGATAATTCTTATACTAAAACTGTGCAATAATGCCATGCTCATCAGATCAGAGTAATGATGTTTCATAAAATAAATAATTAGTGAATAAAGTGGTGAACAGAAGAAAGACAAATATGAATTTGCTGACTAGATCTGGAACAAGCTGATGATTAAGTGAGAACTGAACCAGTGTCAGGAACAAATGTGAAGCAGTTCTTGTGATGGCATCCGGAAAAGAGTAAACTGTGCTAAGCTAAGAAACACTGACTTGGTGAGACCTTTGTTAGCCAGCCAAGGCCAGCAGAAGGCTCCCAAATGGACCACCCACTTAACAGGTGAGATCTTGCTTTCTGATGTGAACTAAAACTCACAGTCAGCACCAGTTAGTTTTTAAATATTAAATTTCTTTTCCCTGTTATCCAATCTTTTATTATAGATATGTTCCTTTGGGATGACCATTGCAGGTTAATATAGCAAAACACCACAAGGATCCATGATTTTTGCCACATAAAAACTAAATTGACTAACCAACACACTCATTTGCTTAAAAATTTTCAGAAGTTTAATTTTAAAATTGATAACTAAAGTGATTGGATTGATTATCTATAAAAGTGAGAAGGAAGAGCTATTAATTCTCTACATGTTAGAACTTATTTCTTTTCATCTGATTATTATTTAGTTACTTTATACTCGTCATTGTTATTAGAAACAAGAGGGAAATCATACTTTAAATATACATTTAATATGGCAATATATAATTTGTTATGATTTACTGCTATTAACCATAATTTTATTGTTAAAACACACACATATACACTTAGATAAATGGTGAGTTAAAAAGGTGAAAATTAAAATATGCATAAAACGTACCTCACTGAAATGGATAACAAAAGACCAGTAAGTGTCAGTGTCTGGTTATAGTGATTTCTTGACAAAATCACAGGTAAATTTTGGGTTTATATGTTCCAGAACATTTATTATAAAGGGATCAAATTTCAGATTAGCCTATTGGCAATGGACTTTCCTTATTACTTCTTCTAACTAAAATTTCAATTGACACTTTTTTTTTTTTTTTTTTTTTTTTTTTCCTACCTAGGTATTAAGGAAGTCAGAAATTAGGTAATCAGCTGCCCTCTACATTTGGAACAAGGACATCAGAAGGACTGAGAACTGCAGAAGTCTGGGCGCCTAATGACTTTGTCCAAGCCCTACAGTAAAAGATGTGTCCATACTCTAGTGTGGCTTCTAACATCATAAGGCCTTGTCCTTCAGATGGCACACACCCCACCCCCAAAAACTTGCCTGCTTGAGAAAGATTAGTGCTGCAGTAAAATTTACCATTTGTTCTAGCAACACCTATGACAGGCCCCTGACCTCCTTTTCTTAGAGCATTTATTAAAAAGAGCTTACAATTGTGAATATGTGTCTCTTGCAGAAGAATCTCTGTCAAGGACCTGAGAACCATTTCTTTGAAATGTAGTCATTTAGAAGGATAAGGCCTCTCTCTCCCAGGCTGTGTGGGAAGATGGAATCCTAACTCCGGTAACTGTCAGCTAGCAGACACAGCTTGCCTAATCACATTTACACTGACCAACCCATTGTACTTTTACAATTCTATGACTCTATGGAGCTCACATTCCCTCTCACTTATTCTCCCTTGAAAACAGCCAGTCACCACTGCACAAATCAAAATGGATCTCAGCTTTTTCCCCAACTATCAGTAGTTACTGAAAAAAATCTGTTTCTACCACTTTAATGAATGTCTGGCTGTGTTTACCACTGAAAGTATCATAGGGAATGTGTCAGCATAGGTAGGAATAAATACATGAAAAGGATGGATAGAAAGGAAGAAGGAGAAAGCACATGTGAGTCATTTAGGAAAAAGATAAAACCTAGTTTCTATTTCCTCTCTAAAGCATGTGGACCTTGGCTTTATAGTCAGTCAAATACAAGGGAAGTATTCCTGTCTGTGCACTGAATCTCAGACATTCTCACCATCTAACTAATCCTGGAACCCAGTCTTTCCCCACTCATGCTTCTCCCATACCAAATGTCTTTTATTTTCAAAGTCACTATTAAATGTGTTGCTCCTGCCTTCCAGTCTCTTCACAACCCTGCCAATAGCCCACAGTGGTCATTTTTGTTGACTTCCTATTATGAGGTAGCAGAGCTCCCTGAGTTAAAACAGTAAGACCTTCTTAGTGATTTGGATTTGGTAGTTGGAAACATTGGATTTCTAGTCATACCTGAGATGTGAAAATTGATAGTATGTCACAGAAAAAGGTCATGACAGATCTCTCTAAAATTAAATTTTTAAAAGGCTTTTATGCCTTTAGGTGAAATTTACCTAGACATTCAAATCCTTAAGGCAGATAGAAATTATCAAATATCCCAGAATGATAGAGGAATAGTGGAAGTAATTTGGTTGAAATATCTTCAAATTTCTATTTCACATTTCACCTAAAATGTAGAAAGTTGTAACATAAAATAGAGTTTACTTTAATAAGTATTGTTATTAGTTCAAGAGTTAAATAAAGTGAAAAAGAAATCAAATGGGAGTATTTTCTCAATTTCTATAAAAGACAATAATTCAGCCCTCATAATAATGGTCAATATTAATTACAAAATAATTTTTTGCTCTATTTATCTGTGAATATATTTGTTTTAGACTAGTTAGGCAACTGGATGTTACAAATACAATAATCTACAGAAAGCATATAATTTGTTAACATTTAAGGATTTGTTTCTCCTTTCACTATCACACATTTCAAAGGAGTATTGTAAAAAGATTCACTGTGCCAAAAAGGAGATACAAAATTCCAAATACGGTTACCTGGAAAATATTTTATACTGACATAAAAGACAAATATTAATACTGGATGCATTTTTCTATGCCAATTCTATTAAGAAAGCAGTTGTTCCATTACTAGACTCTGTTGGTATTATGAATAGATAAGTGTGTGCATAATGTGATTTCAAAAGCCCCCAAAAGACTCCCATTTGCAATCTATAAAAAAAGAATCATAAATCTATTCACCCTATTCATCAATGCCTCATGTTCTAGGAACAATTTTTGGAAAGAATTCTGGACTCATTAAATGTAGCTACCATGGGTGATAGCAAAAATTTATACTGATTAGTCATTCATACTTTAAGTGAATTTACAAACTCTGTGAAGAGCATATTTGCATTTAGATGCTGTAAAAATTGAAAGTAATAATAATCTTTATTTGTTTCAAGGTTCTTTTCCCTCCATTATACATGTTCTCTTTGGGTGAAACTTCTGGAAATTGTAAATGCTAATCTCACTTAAATCCAAGGCAAGATAGAGACAAGACAGAGTGGATATCACTTTTCTTTTCTTGTCCTTTCTTTTCTTTTCTTTTCTTTTAATTTTTTATTTAAAGAGAGAGAAAGTGAGCGGGTTGGAGGGAGGGAGGGAAAGAGAGAGAAAGAATCTTAAGTAGATTCCACGCCCACTGCAGAGCCCAAGGCAGGGCTCTATCTCACAACCATGAGATCATAACCTGAGCCAAAATCAAGAGTCAGATGCTTAACCTACTGAACCAATCAGGCATCCCATGGGTATCATTTTCATAGAAGATTTAATTTTATCGACATAAAGGGTAATCTTGTGTGCTACATCCATATTTTGTTAAAATTGGGGCACTTGGGTGGCTCAGGGGGTTAAGCCTCTGCCTTTGGCTCAGGTTGTGATTGTGGGGTCCTGGGATTGAGCCCTATGTTGGGCTCTCTGCTTGGTGGGGAGGCTGCTTTCCCCTCTCTCTCTGCCTACTTGTGATCTCTGCCTGCCAAATAAATAAATAAAATCTTTAAAAAAATATTTTGTTAAAATTTTAAGTTATATTGATTAACATTTTAGGTATACCTTAAAAAAAAAAAGCATGTGTTTGAGAGGGGAAATAAGTGGGAAATATATTTTATCTTACTGCTTTTATATATTTGCTTCCACATTATGAAAAGCCATAAAACAATAACCAAAAGAAAGGGTGGGCAGTAGGGGAAGAAAGAAAGAAAAGGGAAAGGGAACACTTCATCTCATGACAAGAGTGGAAATGGAAAAATTCATTTGATGTAGTCAAATGTTTTCCATGAATTAGATGGGATATTCGCATTAATAGCATTTTTTATGCTCAGGTCCTTGTATCAACCCTCATCAAATGGCATCTCATGAATGCAGTGTGCCACTTGGAGGCAGATTATAGGGCATGTCATTATGATGCTGAAATTCTTATGCCTGAAGATTGATAATAATAAAGGAGGTATCTCATCACTTCAATTTAAAATATTGAAATTCTTCTATAAAAAGTACATGGGCTTCAATATTTAATAGGAAAAAAAATACTAGTTTATTATTTTAGCACTAAAAGATGAAAATAGCCTTCTCTCACTGATGTATATTTAGGCATTGCAAAATACACAATTTTTTTGCATATGATTTTGAAACATGTGGATACCAGCACATAATTATTTAGTGCTTTAATTAGAAATAGACATGTGTATAGTTGTCTTTAAATTGTATTCCTTGTACATTTAATGATAGATTTCTAAGTATTTCTGAATCATAAATTCAATACTTTGAAATATTCACTTCTTAATTGTATAGAATTTCTTAGGAAAGGAGAGCATTGTTATTTTGTTGTATCTACCACTGATGAAGTATCCCAAAAATAATTTCATTTTTTTTAAAGATTTTATTTATTTATTTGACAGAGAGAGATCACAAGTAGACAGAGAGGCAGGCAGAGAGAGAGGGGGAAGCAGGCTCCCTGCTGAGCAGAGAGCCTGATGCAGGGCTCAATCCCAGGACCCTGGGATCATGACCTGAGCCAAAGGCAGAGGCTTAACCCACTGAGTCACCCAGGTGCCCCAATAATTTCATATTTTAAAATGTATTTATAACCGTTTTGTCTTTGATTTTGGCAAGCATCAATAATATATATGATCTGTTCTTTTTTTATTTTTTTAAAGATTTTATTTATTATTTGATAGACAGAGATTACAAGTAGTCAGAGAGGCAGGCAGGGAGAGAGGAGGAAGCAGGCTCCCTGCTGAGCAGAGAGCCTGATGTGGTGCTCGATCCCAGGACCCTGAGACCATAACCTGAGCCGAAGGCAGAGGCTTTAACCCACTGAGCCACCCATGATCTGTTCTTTAATGTGTTCTTTATCTCTCTGCTTGTTTCCAGTTTCTAGCATTTAATTTTTTATTGATAAATGTTGATTGTTTATGCCCTACCATAAAGTTGTAAACTGTATGAGAGCAATATGTGCTTTGTTATTACCCTCCCATCATTTTCGATAGTAACTATCTAAAGATAAAAGTTGGCTAATATAACTGTTATCGTAGACTTTTAGGAGTCAGCACACTTAAAAGGAATAAAATTATAACATTAATATGATAACAGTCCATAATTCAGATTTTATGGAAGTTAAATAATATTCACATATAACCTTAGCTCATCTAAACCAAATGTTACCAGTGATTACTATAGATCCGTGCATATCATACAACGTAGTGCCTACTTCTGGAAACACTCAATGAGTGCACCACCTTCATGACATAATTACCTGTCAAAGGCCTATTTCCTAATATCATCACATTGGGGGCTAGGATTTCAAAATATAATTTTGGGGGGGACACAAACATTAAGTCCACAACGAAGGACTCACTTCCAATGATCACCTTCTTTTGGATTTAAGTGGGTTCTCTGATTGCTTTGAACAATATGGATCTTCCAGAGATTAGCAGCTCTTTTGTCTTGGACCACTTGGTCTTAGAGCCCTTAGCTTCCACGTGCAAAGTCCCATGACCTGCTGGGGAGACGATATGCAGAGAACCTGCAACTCTATGGAGAGGGAGAAAAATAGCCAAGCTAATTCCAGGCTTCCAGCCTTCTAGCCATCCTTGCCAAGGTATGAGGCATGTGAGAGAAGCTGTTTTGAACCTTCTGAAAAGAACCTTTGGTTCTTTTTGAACCAAATCAGTCATGAACTAAATACCACTGTGACATACAGATCAGAAGAATCCCACAGCTCAGCCTTGTCCAAATTCCTAATTCACAGATCAACAGCATAATGACTATTGTTTTAAGCCACTAAAGTTTGAGGTGTTTAGTTTTGCAGAAAAAACTTTTACACAGACCTAAAGCAGTATTTTTGAGCTACTCAATCAGCCAAATTTCAGACTACCTGTACTAATTATATATTGCTATGTAATAATATTACCATGAACTTAGTAGGTAAATAACACACATTTATTACATCACAATTAATGTGGGTCAGGAATCTGCACACAGCATAGCTGGGTCCTCTGTTTCAGGGTCTCATAAAGCTGCAATCAATATATGGGCCAGAACCGGGGTCTCATCTGAAGTTTGACTGGGACTGGATGTGTTCCAAGCTTACATGGATGTTGGAAAAATTAAGTTCCTTTTGGGCTGTCAAATTGAAAGCCTCAATTCCCTACTGCCTGTTAGCTGGAGGCCACCTCCATTTCTTTGCCTGACCACTTCCTTCTTCAAAATTAAAAAGATAATCTTCTAGCTAGGTGATGTATAATCTTATGTCATGCACTCATGTACATATAATCACATACATCCATCACCTTTGCCTTATGCTATTGATTAGAAGTAAGTAACAGTTTCTGTCCATGTTTAGGAAAAGAATTCATGCAGGGTATGAACACAAGGATCACAGAGGCCTGCCACACTGTCCTACACCTAGATTTTTTTATGTGAAAAAATAAATTCTTTATGATTTCAGAAAACTTTTCCTTTGTATTTATTGTTACTTGTATCTGGAAATGTCCTACATGACACAGCAACCAGAACGAACATAGATTAACAGAAAACTGATTAGAAAGTTTTGGCATTTGAAATTAGTAATAGATTCTGAAGCAATAGTGTTGGACTGAGGAATTTCCAAATCATAAATTATAATTTTGCCTCCATCAAAATAGGAATGGAAAATTTCTGGCACATGTTCCAAATGACTGTCCTCATTTCCTTTCTGGAATTCTCCTAGCTACTGGATCTGTAAAACTTTAGTACAAAAGTAAGAGAGGTATGAAAGGAAGTGGCTGCTTCCACAATGCAATGAGGACAATCAGAAAAAACAAACAAGACATAACAAACAAACAAAAAAACAAAACAGTTTGTTTCACATGACAGTTGAGGCTGTAGTGACAAGGGAAGGAAAAATGTGCTCTAGTAAATCAGACACCCCAGTATGCTACTTGCAGACTTTTGAAAAAGAAGGTGTTAGAACTCCTCCCATGAGTCATCAACTGCAGGCTTCCCTAAGAGTCTCCTGTCAACTGCAAATTGTAGTCTGTCTTTGGCATGCTGTTGATGGAGTATCCGGAAGCATATGTGGCAAATGATCTTGGGAGAATGGGACCTAGGCACTGTAAGAGCAGAAGAGTTTCTTGAGACTGTCAAGAAGGACTGCAGAGGAAATGCTCTCTCTTATTAGTGTCTCTTAAGAAAAACCAACATTGGGATGCCTGGGTGGCCCAGTCAATTAGGCAGTTACCTTCGGCTCAGGTCATGATCCCAGCATCTTGGGATTGAGTCCCATATCGGGCTCCTTGCCCTGCGGGGAGCCTGCTTCTCCCTCTGTCTCTGCCTGCCACTCTGCCTGCCTGTACTCTCTATCTCTATGACAAATAAATAAATAAAATCTTAAAAAAAAAAGAAAGAAAGAAAAAAAGAAAGAAAGAAAAGAAAAGAAAAAACAACATTTAAGAAAGAGTGGCAACATGAAGAGCACAGGCAGTAAGTAATCTAGTTGATGGTCAGGACGTGGTCTCAGAAAACCAAAGAAAATTCAGCTAGTAAATGGATTGGGCCCTATGGCCGTCTTGTCACCTCACTGAGGCAGATGGGATCTTAAAGTGAAGAAGGTCTAGTGAAGGCCAAAAATGAAACATCAAGATGCTGATCACTTCTAACAAAGACTCTCTCCTTGCTCAAATATCAGTCAGGCTTCTCTGGGCCCTCTCCTCAAACGGGCCTCCATTTAGCCCCTGTCCTATCTTTGTCCTGCCCAGCCCAGTTATAGCAAAAATCATGCTGAGTCAGTTTAAAGAGAACTTCCACCTTTTATATCTGATCAAATTCCTTATCCTTCACCTTTGATGTATGAGTTCTTGACCATTCTTCAGCAAGAGTTCTGTTACACTGGTGTAACAAGACTTACCCCTCCCTTTGATGTCTAATCTTCCATGCCCTTGACTTTCTCACTTTGCTCATTGGCTGTAAATCCCCACCTGCCTTTATTGTATACAGAGTTGAGCTTAATCTCTGTCTCCTATTCTGAGAGTCTTGATACCTCTCACAAATAGTCCTTAATAAAAGCTTCCTTACTATTTTGAAGTATCAGAATATTTTTGTCTTTAATGTTGCTAATCTTGAGAATATGAACAGAGCCAGACACATCAATCTGTGGAAACCTGAGACTGAAAAAAATGATGACTTGAAGTATCAAGATGGGGAAGAGTTGGAAAGCCAACTCGCATTACTTACCCAAATGGAACTTTCACAAGGGTACCCTCAGGCTCATTTCTAAGTTGAGAAGTGCATTCATCATCTATGGATACTCAGAGTGAAGTCTGTCCAATGTTTAGAATATCAGATCTTTAAGCTCATTTCTAGAGGAAAAATACACTCTAACCAGTATTATCTGTCAAAATTAGGAAGAGAGTTCTTTTTCCTTCTTGAAAAGCGTGAGGGAAGGATTAGCCCAAAAGCTTTTCATAAGATACATACAGGTAAATTTGAATAGTTTTGGGAGCAAAGGGTATACTAAGAATAACTAATAATTAATATTTGATATATTAATTTATTGACCAATATGTAGAGTTTATTTTACTGATGGACATATAAAATATGTCTATTTAAATTATTTTTACAAATGGAATGATTTAACAATATAAAAATATTTGTGCAATCATTTCTCCATTTAAAGTAACTTAGTAGGAAAATTTTCTTTTGTATATCCTTGTACTAGAGACCCCTTTTTCACTATTTCTGCATTTAACATCTTATCATTTACATTTTTCTCTAGAAACAACATCTTTTTTTGTATTGTTTTATTATTTTTCTATTTGTCAAAATTATCCACAATCTCTCCAAAGTTCTATTTACTGAATAATAAATGTAATATTATTGGCCATTTCAGCACTCTATATATGGATCTATTTTATCAGAACCTCATTCTATAGTGGCCGAGGTCTCTGGTGAATTTAGAGAAAATTCTGACAATAAAAAGTATTCTCAATTCCATTTTTATATCGAAATTTACACAAAATTCCAAACAAATTATTTTCACACATACACTTTTGCCTCACTTCAGGAAGATTTCTTGAAAAAGTATTACAATAAAATTTGTTATCTAACATGTCTATAATTCTTTACAATATCTTATTAAATTTTTATTATAAAACTAAAAGCTTTCTAAATTTTTTGTTAATCTTCTATGAATAAAATATTAATCCAGTAAAATATAGGAGCTTCATCAAAAATATCATCCTGGGAGGTTGAGAATTATGAAGGTTGCTTTATAGAATTCCAAATAAAAAAAAAACCTCCACATAATTTTTCTCCATAATGTGTTTCCTTCCTCCCTTTCTTGTTCATGTGTATGTTCTAATACATTCCTGTAACATTGCTCTTAAAAATTGCATATCAACACATCCTCTAAAACTGAAAATATTTCAGTTGTTCCATTATTTGATTATTAGATTAAAAGTTTACAAGTAGTTTTGAAAAAAATACAAACAAAATTTAGTGGAATTATTTACAAAATGTCAAATATAATAGTTGGACACTCATTTTGTTTTGCTTTGTTTTGTTTTCATTTTATAATTTTTAAATAAAAATTTAAATATTTCTAAGTTAATTATTGGCCAGAAAAATAGCAAGCAATTTAGTGTCATGCTGAAACATACACTTTATATTTGATACCATATTTCACACAAGAATGTGTAGTTCACTTATTCTATTTACACACCATATATACATATTTTGATAATAATGTATTCTATCACTAGTGGTATGTAACTACTGCTTCTTCAGAAATAATATGAATTTTGTATACATCAAACCAATTACATTTCTGTTCCATGTTTCCTTATGTTACCATCAAAATACTTATTTATATTTTAGTCCAAAAATAAATTACTTTATTTTCAATCTAGTATACAATTAATTAAACTTATAATCATATTGACAATAATCTTAGATATTATATATTGATAGAATGAACTTCCAAATCCTTTTCTTTGAATCTGTGAAGTAGGTGAAAATCTCAAATAATGATTGAAGCTGATTTTTTATTTGAAACATCTGATGACACTGACATAAACTGAACATTATTTAGCACTTGCATATTTTGTCTTCTCAAGGAGCTGACATAGCAAAGATATTGCTTCACTTTTAGTATTTGCAGTTGAAAACATGAACTTGAAAATAAGTGATGCCATTTTAGAGGTATATTTTGATTCAAATTATAAGCCATAATTTATAGAATACTGGGTGAATGCAGTTCTGCAACTGAACATGTTAAATTGTCCTATCTAGGCACCAAGTCTCTAAAATAAAGAAAACTTTCAAGTAGTCATTAATGTATCTTCTACAGATTTGTTTCTTCTGGTTTCTATATAGTCAGTGATAAAGCCCCATGTTCCATTAATTTTTCAGATTGCACATACATCCTCAACTGCTAATATTCCTGAGAAACGGAAATTCAGTACTTAAATATTCATTAAACATTTTTCTTTTAAGATTTGCATTTTTATCAAGTTTTTCATTTTAATTCCAGTATATTTAATATACAGTGTTATTTTAGTTTCAGATATACAATATAGTGATTCAATAATTCTATACATTACTACTCAGTGCTCATCATGATAAGTGTACTTTTAATCCCCTTCACCAATTTTACCCACCCCCCACCTACCTCCTCTCTGATATGTTTTATTTTAAATGAGTACCATCAGTTAAAGTTATTATTATTTTTTTTATTTTTCAACAATAACATTTTTAGTTGAAGGATACTTCAGAATACAGGATTCTAAAAGATATAGATAAAACATTCCATCCAAGGAAAATAGAATACACATGTTTTTCAAGTTCACGCAGAAGAATCCCCTGGTTAAATCACATTAAAAAAAACATAACAGATATTACAATTTTTTTTTAAAGATTTTATTTATTTATTTGTCAGAGAGAGAGAGGGAGGGAGAACACAAGCAGGCAGAGAGGCAGGCAGAGGCAGAGAGAAGCAGGCTCCCCACTGAACAAGGAGCCCGACGCAGGACTCGATCCCAGGACCCTGGGATCATGACCTGAGCCGAAGGCAGCGGCTTAACCAACTGAGCCACCCAGGCGTCCCACAGATATTACAATTTTAAGAAGACTAAAATCACACCAAGTATATTTTCAAAAATACTGGTACAAAACTAGAGGTCAACAATAAAACGAAACTGGCAAATCTACAATGTAAATATTAAGAATTTAATATGTAAATTTTAAAAAGATTTTATTTATTATTTGACAGAGAGAGGGCACAAGCAGAGGGAGTGGTGAGGGAGAGGAGAAGCAGGCTTCCTGCTCAGCAGGGAGCCCATGTGGGCTCTATCCTAGGACCCTGGGATCACAGCCTGGGCCAAAGGCAGAGGCTTAACCAACTGAACCACTGAGGGACCCCAAATATGTAAATATTAAACAACACACTAATGCACAAGCAATGGGCCAAATAAAAAATCAAATGGAAATCAAAATATGTCTCAAAAGAAAAACAACACACTATTTCAAAACCTATGAGACGCAATAAAAGTTGATGTTAGACTGAAATTTATGCTATAAATGGGTGTATTCAGGAAAAAAGAGTTCAAATAAACAACTTAACATTACACGACAAGGAACTAGAAAAAGAAGAAACTTAGCTGAAATTTAGTAGAGGAAGGAAATAACAAAGAAAAATCAGAAATAAATAAAATAGAGACCAAGTGAACAATAACATAACAATTGAAAGTAATGTCCAGTTTTGCCAAAAAATAAAATAAAATAAACAAAATAGGCAATGCTTTAGCTACATTAAGTAAGAAAAAAAGAGAGAAGACTCAAAAACCAAAATGAGAAATGGAAGAGAAAATAATATTTTTCAAACTAAATTAATATTCGCTACTTCCCTCATAAACTTGATTGATGCCATTAACTTTGATGCACTCCAATAAGGATTTCTCACAAACTTGAGCTGATAAAAAATGTTGATGCCATTAACTTTGAAGCACTCCAATAGTGATTTCTCTTTAAAACAAATGCAAGATAAAGCCCCAAAGCCTAGAATATAAAGGTGATTTTTATTCCACCTGACTTCTTAACAATAGAAGAATTTTGGCCATTAAGAACAAAATGCAGGAAACACCTCAAAACTTAAAAGAAATATAAATGTTGATCTTACTAATGTTGGACTTAAAAATTTGGTGGTTGAAAATTTGCTGGTAACCTACAGATTTAATAGTTCTAATTAATATTTGCTAAGTAAGAACAGAGAAGAGTAGTTTTTAAATCCATGTTTCTAGTTTTTTAGAAGTGTCCAACTAATGAAGATATTTATAAAGAGAAAACACTTTATACATAATAGTGTGAAAAGGGATCACACATATTTTATAAAAAGATATCTACTGAAAAATAATGCTTAAATTGATATTATATAAATGGAATAGATTCTTTAGCCAAATAATTGCTCTTATTAACAAAACGGTTTATCCATTCATATCCTGATTATCATCTTAATGAATACTTTAGATCAATGTTTTATCTATTGTTATATTTACTACAACCACATGTGCTCAAGAGTGGTTTCTGGATAGAATTTTTTATTATATGTGAAATATATTTATTCAAAATATTTCTCATGCTTTAGTTTAAAAAAAAATCATGTAAGATTAAAATTTCCCTGAAGAGCTTAATGAGGTAAACTTGTGGATTTTACTGATGCTAAAACAGGTACTGAGTTCCAATACCAAAGTCCCATATGAATAAACAGGTGAAGTATTGTGGTTTATAACTTTCCTTTTAATCACTCAAAAACTGGGCAAGCCACCTAAGACATCTGGCAGTAATAGTATTTAATTTTCTTTTCAGGGGCTATTTTCCTCTCCTCTCCCATGGCTATTTCAAAAAAGAGACATGATTTTTTTATTGAATTTCTCTTTTGTCTCTTCACACCTTTGATAAAGAAACATAAACACATATACACATACATCAGTAAATATCTATGTGTTTCTACATAATGTCTGTGTCTTCTTTTTCTCCCTCCCCCAACCCTCCTCTTTGGATATATATGTTCCAGGCTTAGAGTTTATTACATGTAATGTGTTCTCTCTTTTTCTCTCTTGTTCTTGTGTTGTCCCCTCTCTTGTTTTCTTGCAGAGTCCTATTTAAGTTGGGAAAGCTGCAGGAACTAGCAACAATTAAGTCTCCTACAGCAGCTGCTCCATCATTACAGAGCAGTAACTGTTTCTTCCTGTCTGTGGGCAATCTAAATGGTGCTTTTCCTTCCATGATCTATGCAAAGCTGTGCAATCTACTGTAGCCATTTCTCAGTGGGCAGCAAATGTAACAATAGCATTCTCTACTGAAATAATTATGTTGCTCTCTCCTGATCAAAAAGTTTCTCTGTATAACAATCTAAAACTACTGTTTGCTGACTATAGAATAGGGTTAATTTAAGTTTTAAAGGAAGAAATAGTATTCATTATTATTTTAAACTTTTAAAAAAATATTTAACATGTGGAGCCATTATGACCCCATTACAACACCTCCTCACCCTCAGTGATAGCAAAACCACTACAGCTTTTCCCATATATACAGCTGTGAAACATTAATTAATTTATTCATTGGACAGCAACTATGTGCCAGATTCTATTCTAGGTAGTGGTACTTCAACACTGAACATAAATTTCTATTTTTTTTAAATATTTTTTTTTATTTGAAAGAGAGAGAATGAGAGATAAATATCACAAAAGGTGGGGGGTAGGGCAGAGGGAGAAGCAGACCGTGCTCTGAGCAAAGAGCCAGTTGCAGGACTTGATCCCAGGATCCTGGGATCATGACCTGTGCC
This sequence comes from Enhydra lutris kenyoni, assembly GCF_002288905.1. Taxonomy (NCBI): domain Eukaryota; kingdom Metazoa; phylum Chordata; class Mammalia; order Carnivora; family Mustelidae; genus Enhydra; species Enhydra lutris. Next base: position 76,099,557 of record NW_019154105.1, on the reverse strand, counting down.
AAAGGCAGACATTTAACATACTAAGCCACCTAAACACCATATAAAGTTCTATTTTAAAGGAACTGGCATTCTGATGGGGTTGGAAAAGATTCACCAAGTTACCTAAATTACTTAGGTGGCCAAGGGGATCAGATGCTAAAAGCCTTGCAGTGGAGTGCAGGGTATAATGGTGACTACTGGGGAGGCTCTAAAGTTTGTGGAGGGGCATTAATAATAGCAACCCAATGTTGTTAAATACAGTGAGACGGAGGAAGAGCAAGCAAATCTTCTCCACCAAATACAACCTATCACACTTTTATGGATATGTTCTTTTAAATTTTATTTATTTATTTGATAGAGCGAGAGTGTGTGCACAAGCTGAGGGGAGGGGTAGAGGAAGAAGCAGACTCCCTGCTAAGCAGGGAGCCTGACTTGGGGCTGGATCCCAGGATCCTGAGATTATGATCTGAGCCAAAGGCACATGCTTAACCTTAACCAACTGAGCCACCGAGGAGTCCCTGCTTTTATGGATATTTAATTGTGCCATCACTGAGCCATAGTATTATCTGGTATAATAAATAGGTGAGAACTTTAATATCATAAAAACTTCACTGCTTCAAATAGACTTGACCCATATCTTATAAGACCTCAGGAAAAATAATTCTACTTCTATACATGCCAAAAGTAAATGCATGACATGAAGTAATCACTAATTTCATTTTGCTATTTCTTTAATTATACACATATATTAATATATTAATGTATAATATTATATACATGTATTAATTAGATCAAGCTGTTTGATGTTCAGAGGCAGCTTCAGAATCCATTTCCTGTAATAATATACAGGATAACTTTGATTTGTGCTTATATTAAGGCTTTAGAATTCCTAAAGGCAGAATTTCAGTGAGCAGCTTGCATAGATTTGACATTTATGGAATAAATGAGATCAAGTTAAAATATTATGTGGAAATATCTTTTAAGCAGTGATGATGGTACTGAAAACAAAATAGAATTTATTTTAATCTAATATGCATATGATACCATAAAGCCATTGTTTTAATAAGCAACGATCAAAATTTACTTAGTTCTCACTCTGTAAAATCTTCAAAGGAAAATTTATGAAGTTTCAGATGATAAAACTCCAAAGAAAAGGCAAGCAATCTTCAGACGTAATAAACTTTCAATAGCAAAACAAAAAAAAACCAAAAAACCAAGAAATATAACATTGAGGGGCACGTGGGTTGTACAATCAGTAGAGCATCTAACTTTTAGTTTCAGCTCAGGTTCTCCCTGCCCCTCCTCCCCCCAGCTCTCACTCTCTCTCTCTCTAAAATAAATAAGTATTTTAAAAAATAACATTAATATCTCCATAATGAAAATTGGAGATTATCATTTATTTAGAATCAAAGATAAATATATATATATATATATATATATATATATATCAGTATATATATATATATACCAGTACCTGTAGGACAGGTAGGACAGGTTACATGTTATTAAAAGTTTCAGATAAAATATGATTATATATGTTCAAATACTATGCCAATGAGGGTTTACCTAGAATAGAGATTAATCAAGAAAGCTTGTGTAAACTGGGAGGTCATTGAACGGCCCTTCAAAATCAGGTAAGATTTAGAAAAGGACATTTCCATTGAGGGTATAGTATGAGCAAAGTCAGGAAATAGAAACTTGAAAGCATTTATACAGAAAAATAAACAATTCAGTTAATTGTTTTATGTCCTGCTTAAAAGAAGCATGAGAGGTATAAACTAGAAAATGTATATGAAAGTAATATATTGAAGATTTTGAAAATAAAATTAACTTAGTCCTTCATTCACTGCTTACCTCCTTCCTCTCTTCATTAATTCCTTTTTCCCTCCTTCTCTAATTTTTCCCACATAACTGATTATTTAGAAGGCTGTCACAATATTCCATTATAGATAGAATATTTAGTGATGTTGTTTTTCTGTAATTAGCATTCCTTCTTAATTGTGCTATAAGGATTTCCTTATAAATGCTTAAAGAATGCAGTTGCCAGGGTAAACAAATAAGTTCATTGTTTTATTTTATTCTCTTGGGGATTGAGCAGAAGCTTATGTCAAATTAAGAATGATCTATATCGCCAGGCACCCATGCCCCAATCTGAAATTAATCAGTGTCCCTGTATCAGGGGAATCTAAAGCACAAGGGTTATATTTATGCTAATTTTTGTTAATATGACTGAAAGGCATCAGAGTAGAGTGGAAGACAGAACAGTCTTGGAGTCATAAGAATAGAATTCATTTTTCAATTTCACCAAAGGAATTATTCATACTATAGAATACTAAAAAATTCCGTTTGTTTCAACTGACAGTACCTCATGAATATTTCTTCAGGTCAGCAATTATATTTAACTTGTTAATTTCAACTGCTGATTTGGATTTCTTTTTGCATTGAAATAAGACATACAAAACTTATATTGCCTGTTGTCTACCTATGTATACTTAAGCTGATGTTAATATTTTATACTATTAAAAATAAAGATGTAATGAGCATATGTTGATGTGCTTCCTTGAACACATATATGAATGAATATATATACATATATATAAATTTTTTATTGGCAAATTATCCTGAAATAAGTTTTATTAATTTACTATCCTAACATCTGAAGTCAAAAACATGGGAACTTGTGCAATATTAATTTTCCTTCTATTTCTATTGCTCCCTCATGGTCCCCTGTGGAATGCTTACCTTAGATCATTTATTGAAGAGAGGTGGCTGGGGCAAGACCACTTGTAATATATTAACACACACACTAATTTCTACAGAAAGAATATATATGCCTTATATGCTTTTTTAACTGTGGGTGCATATATTTTACAATTCTGGCAATAAATGTGCATAGCAACATCTTAAATTTTAATAATTTGTTAAAACATACTATATTTGGGCACTGAAGTTATGCCTAATTTAATGTATATTGATATTACTAATAACTGATTTGGTTCTAAGTAAAATTTCTCTTGTGTGTCTATCTCCTGCTATATATGTTTAAGCATACAATCAATAAAAAATTTAAAAGAGCATTAAGTATATATTGTGTGTATTTTCCACACACAAAACATAAATGACATTTATGATCCATATTTTACTAGCAATCAACAACCACGATGTTTTATTTCATTTGTGCTTCACAACAGATTTATAAAAAGTTAACACAAAAACTGCTTTGTGAATGAAATAAGTATGTTACAATTCAGTACGAAAATACACCCCAGCCAAAAGACCAGCATTCCCATCCACCCAGTCACTTAAGTCAGAAACATGAACTACACATTTTCTGCCTCCCCGTTTACCCAGAGCTGATAACGAGGCAGGACACACTGGTAATGTAAATCTGCGCCTGTCTGTTCTGATTGCTTTGACATCCAATCTGATTGATTGGTACTTATGCTGTGTTGGTTTTTGAATACTATGAATATTATACTTGATTGCATTTCACTCCATATCTAGTCACTCTCCAAGAACTAAAATTTCTACCCATAAGTCTCCCTGCAATATGTATATTTCTCTCCATCATCCCATAAAAATTCACATAAATATTCTAAGGCCGGACAATATATTTTTTCTTTCCAAATACTAAAATAAATTTCAAATTTCTAAATCAAAGCTGCTGCAAATATTTGAAGGATTCAACAGTCCTTAAGGCAAAGTCTAAGTTCATTTATATTACACAAGCATCTTTTTTTCTTATATGGTTCAGTAAAGTCAGTGTATTGAGGTTAAAAATCTTAACTCCAAGATTTCTAAATTTGGGATTTTATTCTTGTTTCCATCCCTGAAATGGGTATTAGAATGACACTATTGCATGGAGATTGGAACAATTTTGGCACATGTCAGTTTTCAAAAAATGTTAGCCTTTCTCCATAACCTCTAGCACCAATCATCATTATTACCATCATCAAACATGTCCTCAATATTTCAAATAACCCTATGCCCAATTTTTTTCTTACTTTCATCTGGTGCTAATCTACAGATTGAAATATAGATACCAATATTAACATCTAACCACTCAGACCATTTTGTTCTACTTTTAAGTCTCCAAATATAAGAACTCTTACTTTACCATTGGAGGACACGAGCTATGAAATCCAGTTTACTTTGCAAGTCTGCCACTCTTATGATTAATTTTTGTGCCTGATTTTCAACATAGTCTACTGTATAGTTATAGGAAATGAACCTATCTTTGTATTATAGCTGCCATACCAGCTCTTCAGCTTTCAAAGAATGCTGTATGGGATAGTTGGCTAGCTTAAGCATATCATTCTCTGCTCAAGACTTCTAACATAGACCAGTCAAATGTACACATTGACCTAAACATTGCCTCCAGACAATTCAAATTCTAGAGCTTCTTCATAAGCCACTGTTTCCGTTTGGCTCATTTAAATCTACTGCAGGCGATGCTATAACATGTGCTAGGTGTTTTCACCATTTCACAGGTAATAAGATAGTTTCCATCTGATTAATGAAAGATCCAGTTTCAGAGTAACAGTCTAAGGGTATCTTTTCTAAAATTTTTATTTTTATCTTAGTTGAGCACTGAAATTGCACCATCTGGTTTGTTTATAAAATGGCAAAGCCTGCAATAGGACGTGGTTTCCTGGCACCAGTCCTGGCCTTCAGTAACATATTGGAGGCTGGAGATCATAACCCCAGAAATCCCTGGTAGACAGAGGTGTGAGAGCTTGCTCACATGCTTTTCATTGTATATACCTTCATTAAGAGGATCTGCAGGAGAGGGAATATAGTGTTAAGATGGTATCATATTAGGAACATAAGGTGGGTTGAAAATTAATAAGTAGTAGCTTCAATAAGGTTTGGATTAACATGACTCTCAGGACTTTGGGAAGGAAAGGACTGATAAAGAAGTCAAATGAACAAACTGTTAAGATAGGAGGAGTGCAGAGGTCCATATTGTTGAGTGTGTAACATCTTTTGAGCATCCTATTGGCTATTGGAGTTAAGAGTGAAAGAGCAGGTGAAGTTTGATGTTGTACTTATAAAATTCTCAGTACACACATTCTACATACCTTTTCTCTAAGGTTATATAAAGTACGAAAATATTAGCAATTAGCTCTTAAAAGCCTGAGAAATGAGGGGGGGGGTTAGAGAATATAGCTAGCTGTTATTCAGCTGAAATACTGTCTTTATAGAGATTTGTGATTTTTTCCTAAAGACCCTTTTTAAAGCAGTTTTAGATTGACAAAAAAAAAATTAAAATGAATGTACAAATAGTTCCCATATATACCTTGCCCCCACATATGGATGCTGGTTGGTTGATAGATTTGGTGCTGAAAGGACGGATGATTAGACAACTATTAAATGCTTATTTATATTTTCTCAATTAATTATGAGGCAAAAACATCAGGTAAGAGAAAGGAGAAATTATAAGGTGTGTTAGAATATTGAGGATACAGAAGAGATTTTATATAGTCATTCAGGACTGTGGGAAAGTGAATATGCCAGGAAGTAAAATAGTTTTGTCAGGAATATATATTTAAGATTCTGTAATATGAGATATCGACTCACTAATTTAAAATGTGATCTATCAGTGTCATTATCTCTAGAAAGAAGCCAGAGTTTCTGCACATACATCAAAAATATTTTTGAGCTATTCACGAAGGCATAAAAGTGTGTGTGTATGAAGGGGGAAAGAGATATCTCAATTATTCTGTGGATTCTTTTGTAGCAGATTTAACATTATACTGATTTCCCCTTCCTGATATGCTATTTGTGCTGTCAAACTATTTCAGGTTTTCAACTGCAATGGGATGAAGTCAGATCTACTATAGTAAAAATGTCCAGTCACTTTCTAATTTGAATTTGAATATGTCATTATGTTATCCTTTATAGTTGTTTTGGCTTAAAACAAGAGTTCATGGTGACTCTATTCCAAAGCCACAGGGGCATACATTTTTTTTTACAGTAATTTGCATTTCCCACTCATGTGGGAGTTACTTTATAAAATAATTTCCAGTAGTTCATACTTCCACACATAGAAGTTATGAGCTATTTTATTTGTTCATTTTTTATAATTTATTTTATTTTTACTGTATTGCTTTTTATGAAAATGATTTTATATTATTTTATGTTAAATGTGTATGGTTTATATGAAGTTATTACTTTGATTAATAGGATCTTTAAAATAGGCATTTTAGAGACTTTTTAAAATAAATAAACCTAGAGTTATATAGAGGAGCCTGGAATATTTTGAATCTTAGAAGGAAAATGCTACACTTCAAATTATTTTTTAAAATCACATCAGTAGCTAATATATACGGATTCCTTTCTACATTTTTTCCTATTTTGTCTCCATATAGAATAAGCTCAAATTGACTGGCTTAACAATATTTAATTTATTTTTTATTAAGAATGGCTCTTTTTGATTTCTTAAATGCAAAGTTCTCTTAAGAGATTTGTCTGAAAAAAGACAATTGAGCAAGAACATGAACAGGGGAATAGAAGAAAACATGTTATGTTTTATAGACAGGAGTGTAATTTCCCAATTTCTTTAATTTTTTCTTTCTTCTTCCCCTTTTGTGCTATTCACTCATTTAAGAAAATATCCTGAACTAAACTAAAGAGCATAATCTTAGGATCTTGATGTTAAATATATAACAAGCATATTTTTATTACTATTACTACCAAAATCTAGAAGAAATTTATGATCTGTCTTCGCTTGCATTCAGTAGGTAACCAAATTGGCAAAGACTTAATGAGGAAGATTCTTGGAAGGGGAATATTTATTTTATTTTATTTCATTTTTTTGGGAAGAGGAATATTTAAACAAGGAGGTAAAGGAGAGAACTGTCTTGCTGTTATTTAAAACATTGTTAGTTGATTCTATCAGGTCATTAAAATATACTTCACTGACGTTGAAAGTTCTTTCTAAAAGCATTTATTTTAACATGTCAGAACTCTCTCTTCATACATGTACAGTGATCTTTGTCTGTATGTCAGCATAAATGACAAAGTCAAATGAATAATATAAGAAAAAGTCTCTATTGATTGGTAGCCAGGACAGTGAGACTATTATTGGAATCTATATAAATCATCTCCTCCTAAACTAATGTATGTCTTGGAGCTATAGTCAACTTGATAAAAGCTAATTTGAAAAAGGCATTTTCTATGTGCCCTTGATGGTATAACTATTAGTCTATTCATCACAAAATAATAATGACAATGTTTTGAATATGTAAAAATCCATGAATAATGAATTTTGGTCTTAGCTTTTTATAGTATCTTAAAAATAGGAACATGTAATTTATTTTTTTTCTACTTTTTGGAGACTATTTCTTATGGAGGGCATGGTCTGCCCAAATCATGTATCACATATTTTGAAGCATTATGTTTTATATCTTTCACAAAATTTAATGAGGAGAGGTAATCATTCACCAAAATTATTCCTCTTTTATATTTTTATTCTTTCATATTCACTTAAAATTAACCATCATATAAGCATAAACTTTAGCTCACTCTCAAAAATTTAAACTATGCATTCATTGTCTGATAAAATGGTATGTAGTGTAGTTATTGTCAGAATCCCACAAGGAAATCTCATGGGACAAAAAAGGTTTCTGGAGTTTATTTAGTTTCCTGGTAAGACAGGTAGATGCATAAAAATATTCCATTGACCAGGCATTTTCACCTATTCTTCCTGCTTATTTTCTGAAGATATGTTATTTTTCCTTGCAATGGGCAATTTAAAAGATAAAACAAAAGCAACATACAATAGAATGAATAAGAAAGGAGCACCTGGATGGCTCAATGTGTTAAGCCTCTGCTTTCAGCTTGGTCATGATCCTGGGTCCTTGGTCCTGGGATTGAGCCATGCCTAGGGCTCTCTGCTCAGCAGGGAGCCTGCTTCCCCCTCTATCTCTGCCTGCTGCTCTGCCTACTTGTGATCTCTCTCTCTCTGTGTCAAATAAATAAATAAAATCTTAAAAAAAGAGAAATAATCAAGAAAGCTAGGTTCTTAATAACATTTTTGCACTGTATCAAATATATTTCCTATCTCTGATCTCTAATTATGTAAAACAAGTAAATGCTTTTAATAACTACAATGGTAAATAGCCTATTAGTTTGTAATCTAAGTCATTCCTAATTGATATATTTCAATCTCAAAACAATAGATGAAAATTTTCTTCATAATCCACACTGACCATTCTGTAGGATTGGCAAAGAAGCATATATCATAGAGTATGCAGTATGCTTGAGTAGAGGATCAAATTGAGTAAGGCAAAGGCGAGGCTAGGCAGGGAGAGATAGGTAAGAAGCTATGTAACCAGACTCAGAAATTTCAGATGTGGAAAACATTATAGATGAGGTATTAACCAGAAAGAAGAGAGCTGACAAATCCACGCTGTTCGTTCTAAATATAGATGGGATATTTTCATGATATTTACAAATCCACCTTGTTTGTCATAGATAAGACATTTACCAAGTTCCCTGGTGAATTCTCCATAAAAGACCAACTGTAAAAGCCTCAGTGGCAACCCATTCAGGACTCCCTCATTCTAGAGAGCTTTTTCTTTTCTTTTTTGTTCTCACCTTCACCTAACAAGCTTTCACTTCACTTCACCCTTTTGTGTCCACGAGATTCATTCTTTGACTCCATGAGACAAGAACTCTGCAACCCTGCAACAAAATGATCTTGAGCAAATTACCAAGTTACTGTGAACTCTATATCCTCTCATAATCTTGTGAAGATTGTTCCTACTAATGAGCTGTGTGGTACCTGATTAAGAGATGGCCTAGTGTTACCTCTCATCCAGTTCAAAGTAGCTTGAAGCAATAAGAAAAGTCAGGAGATAAAGATAGAAGGGCAGTACTGTCTATCTAAAAAATCTTATAATGACCAAGCAGGTGAAAAGTGTTCACCCATATGAATGGAACAGTGAGTGAGCTCTCCTGTGGTGGGGCGTGGGTTGCTTTTTCCTGAATCCATGAAGTGACTCTCAACAGCGCTCACATGCCAAGTCAGGCTGCCAACTAGGATCTTTCTTATACTTTATTTCACTCTCTTGTCCACTTCAACTTTGGATGACCAGAGGCAATTTATTAAATGAGGAAGTATATTAGTTTTATAATGCTGCTATAACAAATTACTACTGAGAAGCTTAAAATGACAAATTTGTTATCCTATTGTTTGTAAGTTAGAAGTCTGAAATACATCTCACTGAGCTAAAATTAAAGTGTTGTCAGGATTGTGTTTCTTTCAAGAGGGTATAGGGGAAAATCCATTTCTTTGCATTTTCCAGCCTCTGGAGTTTTCCTGTATTCCTTGGCTCATGGACCTCTTCTATCTTCAAAAAGCCACAATACTATTTCTCTTTGACCCTTCCTCTATCACCCTCAGTCAGGATATCTTTTCCAATTTTAAGATTATTGTAATGCAATAACAACTGAATATCATAAAATATACACTAAAGAAACAACATATCAAAACTTGAAAAAAATGTACTTCCCAAACATACAATTACTTGCATGAATTAAACATTTTGAAATAAATGTATTTAATACTATATTATTATATATACATTAAGCTTATCCTCATTATTTATTTGCCATAGTCTCAATTTTATATATGTTAGGGCAAGTGTGGTATTTATATAAAGACAAATTCGTACCGTGACAATCTCAATCATTTCCTTCCACAGAAACTTATGTTAGAATCTAGTTTTGTGGTGTAAATGGATCTCATTAAAAAAAAAGAAAGAAAGAAAGAAAAAAAAAAACTTGCTTTATACTTATGTAAGATGCTAAAATAAAGCAAGCTGGGTTTGGAATATATGGGGACTCTACTATTTTCAAAACTTCTTAAAATCTAAATCTAAAACTATACTAAAATACAAAGAAACTATAAAAATGAAAAGAATGAGCAAATTAAATTAATAATGTAAATAGTCAAATGCATAGAAATGGTTGAGTAAAGTATTAAGTAAAATTGGGTAAAAATCAGTAAAATAATTTCTGCTCTTGTATTCAAGAGTTTTATATTCAAATATAAATAAAATTCAAAATTAGAATTTTGATATTCTAATTACACAGAATATCAAATTATGTCTTAAATGGAGTTTCTGTGATCAATTAAAAAAACAATGACTAGACACCTTGGTGGCTCAGTCATTGTGTCTGCCTTCTGCTCAGGTCATGGTCCTGGAGTCCTGGAATTGAACCCTACATTGGGCTCCTGTTGGAGGCTACGGCATGGTTGGAGTTGAAGATCAAACCAGGCCCTGACTTGTGTCTCCTTCAAAGTCCAGACACCTTGACAAGGTTAAGGATGGGAAAGTTGAGTACACTGAGAAAAGGGTCTGTGCTATGTGTTGTGCGCTCGCCTACGTGACTTCCCACACACTCCCCCTACAGAAGGGAACAATGTGGTCAGGGTCATGAATTCTTAGTTGGTCCTTGTTGTTCTGTACCACCCATAACTCACTCCCTGGCTGATTGTCTTGCTAATGGCTTTAGCTGAAACTACCTGACCTCAAGAGGTTTGCTTGTAGTTAATGTAAACTTGTTATAGAAACTTGGGTCATCTGACTAAGTACTGATGTATTACTCCTCCTATTCTGGTCTGCCTTATAAACGATTGTAAGATGTGGAATAAGTTTGGCACTGTTGGACATCCTCCTCAGTGTCCCTCCTGCCCCCATCTCGTTGTCTCTTAATTTCTTTTCAACATCCTTTTAGCCCTCACATTTTCCTGCTCAATTTGTTGCGCTGGCCGTGACAGGCTCCCCAACTCAGTGGAAAGCCTGACTCCCCCTCTCCCATTCCTCCTACTTGTGTTCCCTCTCTTGCTGTTTCTCTCTCTGTCAAATAAATTAAAAAAAATAAATAAATAAAAACTTTAAAAAAAATGACTGACTCTTAGAAAGAAATTGAGTTTACTTACATTACATTAATGCATTTTATAATCTTCCATCGGCCTCTAGAGCATTTAATATTTGAACTTGAGTTTTTTATTTTTTTTTATTTTTTTTTTAATTTTATTTTTTATAAACATATATTTTTATCCCCAGGGGTACAGGTCTGT
>NW_019154105.1:76057784-76083486 GCF_002288905.1 Enhydra lutris kenyoni | reverse complement strand
GGGCTTCACCCCAGTTAAGCCTCTGGAGCGATGTCCCTCAGCGGAACAGACTTTTAAAAGTCCCGATTTTGTGCTCCGTTGCTCCGCCGCTTGCCGGGAGCCGGCCCCTCCCCCCACGGTCTATCTTCCTGTCGCTTTGGATTCACTTCTCCGCCAGTCCTACCTTTCAGAAAGTGGTTGATTTTCTGTTTCTAGAGTTGCTGTTCTTCTTCTCTTCGATCTCCCCTTGGATTTGTAGGTGTTTGCAATCTTTAGATAAGCTATTTAGCTGATCTCCCACTACCTGAAGTAGTCTCAGCCTGCTACTTCTCCGCCATCTTGACTCCTCCCCCTGAACTTGAGTTCTAATGCACAAAGTTCAATGAGCTGAAGAATAGAAATAGCTAGAGACAGAACAGTATGACTTTTTTTTTTCCTAGTCACAAATAATGGTTATATGGATGTCATTGAATCAGTGATTGAAAATAATAAACACATAATGATTGAGAATATGATATGTCTTATAAATACACTATTCCAAGTTATATTTCTTTTTTTTGATGAATTGGCTTTGATCTTTATAGTGATCAAATTCATTATGTATACTGGAACAAATTTTTTTCATGGAGTAATTAAAATATTTAAGTAATTTCACCACATAATTAACCAATGATTGTTAATTAATTACTGGCTAATAAATGGTGCTGAATACTGTACCAGTTTCTTTAAGGAACTGTATGATTTCATGAAAATGTATGTATTACTTACTCTCCAGGAGCCTGACAGTGCATGAGAAGACAAGACTAACACCTCAACAACTGGAGAAATTTATGCCAAACTAGATCACTCATTAGAAACTAGAACTACAGAGCAAAAGTGTTTCTCTAACTAAGGGACGAGAGAAGAACATGGAATGGAATAATCAGGAAAAGATTCATGAAAGAGGGGTGCGTGGGTGGCTCAGTGGGTTAAAGTCTCTGCCTTCAGCTCAGGTCATGGTCTCAGGGTCCTGGGATCGAGCCCCACCTCGGCCTCTCTGCTCAGCAGGGAGCCTGCTCCTCCTCTCTCCCTGCCTGCCTCTCTGCCAACTTGTAATCTCTATCAAATAAATAAATAAAATCTTAAAAAAAAAAAGATTCATGAAAGAATAATGGTGGATGAGGAAGAGAATATATAACATGCAATTGGTACAAAATAGGAATGATAAGGGTGTATTTGGATTTCAAAGAAAAAAAATGTTTTGGGTTAAATTCTCAACGTATAGAAAAGAATTGTGAGGAATAATAATGATTTGATGATATGATGATATGATATATGATATAATAGTCTTGAATTGATTCAGTGAATAAATGGATGGTAAGAGCAATAGTTTTAATTAAAATGTTTGCCAGAAGTGTTGTGAATTCTTTACATCAAATGTGCAAAATATTGGTTTCATTGTAAAGACTTGGTCATTTTGTAACATCAGAAAGTAATATTTCAGCTATGTCATTCCATTTCAAATGACAAACCTTTGTAAAAATATTATGAAGTAAAAATTGCAGTGTTAATGGTCAGGCTTATTTGCTTTCCTCAAGTGGATAGAACCTGGCATTTGTGATTCTTCTGATTTGTGTTAGCTCCCAGGCAAAACAACATACATAGAAAAGTTAATAAAATCACATAATTCTTCATATGTATGTTTGAAATTCTCTTTATATATAAAACTAGATTTCAAATTGTTATAAGTATTAAAATCACCATGGGGCTATTTAGTACTATGTTGATGAATAAATACAAACCAATGGTCACATTAATAGGAATCACAGATGAAATTCTAATTTAGTTCTTCAAGGTGTATGTGAGGAGAGGCTGGAATCAAATGATCAAAACACATAGGCTAGGATGTAGGAAATTTGAAAGAATATCATTCCCCATGTCAAAATAAAGGAGAGCAGGGTAACATACAAAGTTAATATTTTTCTTGAAACCATCCAAAAGCCTCAGCTTTCCTGAATTCCAGGAAGAAAGAGAACTTTTCAAGTATAGATTCCTTTACCTACATAGAGCATGGTAGAAGGTGGTATAAGCCGCTGAAGTTTAAACAAAATGCTAAAGGCCAAGTGTGGGACATATATGACATTTGGCACCATTGAGAGCATCACACAAAAGAATTCTCGCAGATTCTTTTTCATGACCACTGATGGTATTCACAAGAAAGTCAAGGGGAAGAAAGGGTGATCAGAGAGCCTGCCTCAGTGGTGCAAGTGTGCGGGGGCCATCGCCTACAGCTTCAGGAAAGGCACATGACCTCAGTCCAGCCCGGATACATACCTCTCTCATAGGACAAGAGGAGAAACAAAACAAACAACATCCAACAATAATATTACAAGCAAGCTGTAGGTGACATAAGTAACCAAACACTACCCCAGCTCAATAGTTGCCTAGTCTGACTGAATGGCCCCCCTGTCCCACTTATTAATCTGACAGACATCAAAATCCAGGTGCTTGATCTAGGCTGTGTTTGGTGAGGAGAAACTGAAAAGTGATAATTAAACATACCTTACATAATCAGAAATTCATAGTAGTTATTTATATTTCAGTTTTAAAGTAAATTAGAGAGCTCAATATCTATTTGAATTATGGTCCCTTTGCAGTTATTACAGAGTCTGGGTGCAGACATTCTCATCAAAATCTTTTGTCACCTTCATTTTTAGAATGTGTTTGAGAAATCACTCCAGGGTTTGTTTTATATATAGATAGATAATTAATTGATTAATAATTAATCTAAATCATATTGACTCAGTCTAGCTAGTAAATTCTAGCTAGATAGCATAATTTTTTAGATTATCAGAAAATTTTTTCTAAATGTGATCCTGTCTTCTTAGGTAAACTCTAGTTCAAATTTTTTCTGCCAAAGGTATATGGGGAAGGTATGTGGATGGGGTGGAGGGTGGGTTGAAAGTTAGAAAGCCTGCTAGCAAGATATCTCAAAAACCCAAATCTACTAAATTGTTCCTGAGCAAAATACATCTATTTTTATCTTGGTTTTTAAAAAAATACCTAAGTACAATATTAACAGAAGTTGTATTCTTAAAATATTTTAAGGCAGACATATGAATAAAACTATGCCTTATACATTTGAAAAACTAATTTGCAGCAAATTTCCATTGAATTATATTGCATATCTATGCTCTTACACATGGTGGAACACCCTTCAACATACGCAACCAATAAGGGATTATTTGGTATGTTACTTCATCAGATGTTTACTAAAAAAAAAAAGGAAAAGAAAAGAAAAAAAGTGTGACATTTACAAAGGAACTTGCTATATCAAATATGTATGAGTTTCTTGTATTTTCTAGGGTGAGGATAAGCAGCCAAACAGGAGGCCTTAGGCTAGTGTGCTAGGTTATCTGCTCTAATTACAATCAGTAGTTAGTGGTTCTCATTTCAGAATAGGTACAATGTCTAATTTATTGGCAAGAGTGTAGGTGTTAATTTTGCTTGCAAATGAAAAGAACAAGTGTTTGCCAATTAAATCAAGCGTCTGCTTCACAGTCAGTAATACTAATAGCTACCAACAGAACTCCAAGTGATTACTCTAAATTGTTTAATGAACTGCTTTTAATATGTAGTAAACTACAACCCTGATTCCTTAAAAACGCTGGGCTGGGGCTTAGTTGTTCAACTTTAATCAAACTCTGGTTGGTCCCCTTGCCTTCATTATGGTAGGATGAAGCCAATCTTTAAAAACTACATTGAAAGGGGTCTCATATTCTAGTATATTAAAATATTTACATATTGGATAGATCCGTGATTGGCATTCATATTTACGATCTTTTTGCATTCAGTCATTATCTGCTGTTCGATTTAGGATTTTTATTAAGCTACATGCTTCAGTTATAAAGGACACTACTAGCCTATTCATTCTTTTCTATTCATTGTGGCCAAATAATATCCTCAGTTGATGAAAATCATAGATAAAGACAGAAAACTATAAATATAATCTAAATTTTATAGGTAAGTGGACACTTCACATCTTGCAAACTGCACAGAATTCTTTTTTAATAGTTTGTAAAATATTGAAAAGTTTGATGTCAGCATATATTCTGTTATTAGGAAGCTTTCATTCTTCTGGTAGCATAGCAAGGTCCATCTACGGAATCTAAAATAACTAGGGCTGCCTGTCAAAATCTTGTATCATTATTAGAACTATTAACTACCCTAGATAGATGACGTTCACCCTTACTTTAATTACTTACATCAGTTTGAAAATCTAGTTTTAAATGGGAACTCAAAAGTACTCTAACACATAGATGCAAAGTATGATAAGGTCTTTTTTTTTTTTAAGATTTTATCTATTTATTTGACAGAGAGAGATCATAAGTAGGCAGAGAGGCAGGCAGAGAGAGAACGGAGGAAGCAGGCTCCTTGCCAAGCAGAGAGCCCGATGTGGGGCTCGATCCCAGGACCCTGAGATCATGACCTGAGCCGAAAGCAGAGGCCTAACCCACTGAGCCACCCAGGTGCCCATGATAAGGTCTTTTATATAAAAACTGCCTTTGGAAGTTTCTCTAATGATATTTGGGAGAAACATCTATGTGGCATCCATAACAAAAGTCTGTAAACTTCTTTGTGACAACCATGATGAAACAATCCATTCAAAACAAATTTACTTAATGTTATCACCAGACTTAAAATTATACCTGATAAAATTAAATATCTATCATCAAAAACTGAGTACCATGTAATATCTACAGCTATCTGTACAACAGATACACAATTATTGACAGTTATATCAGGTTATCACAAGAAATATATATTTCATCATATATGTGAAAATTAGCTTACTAAATATTTTGCCTGTTCAGAATTTTCACAGTAAAAGAATTAAGGAACATGAATACATTTTAATTTCTGACCAAAATGCACAGGTGCAGAGAATGATCAACAAACCCAATTAAATTCTGATTGAATTTATATAATTGAAATTAGTGAGTTTTTCAAGATTTCATACTTGAGCAGGAATGTTTATAATCCAGGGTAATAATATCTTCACAATGATACATATTAAGGTGATTCCTTCTAGGGATATTTGACAAGAGTGATCTGGAATTGATTATTTTTAAAGTAGTTATCTTGATAAATAACAAAAGTTCAAGAACTATAAAAATATTAATTCAGATATATCTTAGGAAAATTGAAGAAGAAAGGAAAAACAGGAAACATAGGTGAGATAGAATATTTTCTACATCCCATATTAAAGTAAGAGGAAGTATATTATTAGGCATGAAAAACACAATTGTGTATATTTGTCACTTGTCCTATGTTCTACAACTCTGGTCTTGTAATTAATTGCTAGAAGCCAAACAATAAATCTCCTTCCACCAAGCAAGGTGGAATATATATGTAATATAAATATGTAATATGTAACATAAATATAAATAAAATATAACATATATATGTATATAATTTCATGTTCATTGATATTCTGATTTATAACAGGGATTATTTAATTTTTAACATATGCCAAAGTAAACAAGTATCTTTCCTTAAAGTATAGACAAATGGATTAATCATCTAATGAAAAGTTGATTTTTACCTCAGAAAATATTGCATCTCAGACAATATTTTGCAGTACTGGCTATAACTAATTATTACATATAACTTTGACCAGGATTACTTTTTCCAGGACTGTATCTATTTTTTTAAATATTTTATTTATTTATTTGATAGACAAAGATCACAAGTAGATAGAGAGGCAGGCAGAGAGAGAGGAAGGGAAGCAGGCTCCCTGCTGAGCAGAGAGCCTGATGTGGGGCTCGATCCCAGGATTCTGGGATCATGACCTGAGCCCAAGGCAGAGGCTTTAACTCACTGAGCCACCCAGGTGCCCCAGGACTGTGTCTTTTAATTACCATTGAAAGATTAAAAAATCTAGGCACCCAGCAATCCTATGCAATTCTGTTTTCCCCATATAGGACAAAGACATGCACCACACTCAAGCTCACCTTTAATTTGTAAAGACATATTTCTGGTGATAATTTACAAACAAAATTAGCAATGTAAAATAACTGTTTCACATTTTTTTTTTCTTTTTGGAAAAAGTATTTATTATAGAAATTTCAAATTATAAGTGAAAACAGAATAGTGTAACTAACATCCGTATATCCATAAGCCAGATTCAAAAATTATATTCTGCCATTCTTGCTTTATCTATATTGCCACCAACTTCTGACCACCATTCAATAAAGATGATCATGATGATGATCAGAGTTCCATTTTGAGGCATCATTTACATATATTTAAATTCAGAACTTTTAGATGTAAAATATTAAGAAAGAGATTCATGTTTTGACCCACACCACTATCTTGCATTTTCATCTATCACAAAAGTTTCCTACTGTTTCTTCCTGATCAACATCCTCAAACCTACTAAGACAACCAATGGTCTGGGTTTTGTTTTTTGGGTTTTATTTTTTTTGCTTTTTTTTTTTTTTTTTTTTAGATTAGTTTTGAATATTCTAGAACTTCATGTAAGTGACATTTTATAAGTTCATTAGATGGAATTTAATACATACAGCATGTTTTCTTTTGTGTCTGTTTTTCATCACCAACATAGCATCTGTTGATGTGACCAAGCATCCCAGTTTCTATGGAATTGTGCCGGTTTTAGAACTGCAAGTCCCATGTATTGGAAACTCAGGACAAACTAGGACCATTAGTCATCCTATTGTGTATTCTCCCATGTTTTGCATGTCTTTTCAGTTTGTTCCTTTTATAGCTCTGTAGTATTTTATTTTAACCATTTTTTTTCTGTTGATTGGCATTTATCTTTATTTTTTTTTTCTTTTTGGCAACAGTGAATAAAGCTCCTATGGACATTCTTGAAAAAGTGTTTTTAAGAACATACATATTTTTTTATTTCCCTTGGAAAAATATCTAGAAGTGAAATTCCTGAATCAAAGGGTAGATAGTCTTCAACTATTTATTTTATTAAAAAGACACCAATTTTTTTATCAGAATACTTGTACCATTTTACAACTCATTAGCAATGTATGAACGTCCCAGGTGTGTCACAAAGTATTGTCAGACTTTTTTTTTTTTTTTCTTTAGTGAGTCTATTGGATACATAGTGGTATCTCAATGTGGTTTCAACTTACATTTACCTGATGACCACTATGTAGAACATCTTTTGATGTCATTATTGGCTACTCATAGATGCCCTGCAGAAGTATCTAGTCAAGTCTTTTCTGACTTTTTAAAATAATTGAAATGTTTTCCTTTATTATTGAGTCATAGGAATATTTTACATATTCTGAGTATAAATAATTTGCCAAATATATGTTTCACTATTTTCCCTAGACAACGATTTGCCTAGGAAGTTTTTTAATGATGTGTTTTGATGAAGAAATATCTTTTCTATTTTGATAAAATGTACTTTGTCATGCTTTAATTGTATGATTATTTCTTTCTGTGGTCTAAGAAATATTTGCCTATCAGATATACATTCTCTATTCTCTTTCCAATAATTGAATATTCCTCTCTTCGTATTTATTTCTCAATGCCATGCCCATCTCTCCAGCATCTGATACAATTGCTATAAAAAGTAACAACTTTCAAAAATGCCCCCAAAGTGATTATCTCCAGGCAGCTTCAGGTCTTAGATATGCCAAAATCACTGAGGATAAGCTATTGAGTCATGCTAACTCTTGGAAAAGGAATCTTGAGGAGAAGAAACACATTAGTATCTCAGCATATTATCTTGATCTGTTATTCCCCTTGAGCCTATTTGCATGTAGGAAGGAATGTATTTTCTGTCATTCCAGACTGGAGTTTCACCTTCTCCCAATATGTCTCAATTTGACAAAAATCCATTTTAGCTACCTCAGTCCTATGAAATTGTTTGCCTGTGTGTAACTATTGACCACATGTTCTGCTTGGACTAGAATAGTCCTTGTTTATATCTTTTGTTATATCAATCTGTATGGATTAGCTTTTTAATTTTTAATGTTTTAATTCAATAATTAGCATTAGTAATAATCTGGGATGAATTTGGGAGATAAATGCCTCGTATATTCAAATTCCTTTATGGTCTAGGATGGTAGCATATAAAATGATTGGGAACTATGCCAAGTTCTCATTTTAATATGTAGTCAAATAGGAATAACTACCAGCAATATACCCTCTTTTCCCAACTCTTTGCATAATTATCCAGCATTTTCCTTTTAAGGACAGCATGGCAAACACTGGATGATAAAATTAATTGCATTGAAGCCTGAGTAAGTAGAGTTAACTGACTCTTTCTGGTTATGACAGGGGTACTATTAGATACTACTGTTAAATCCAGCAATTTGGTAATTGTAATTGTGTCATGGTTCATGATGAGGTGTTTAACATGCAGGATATAGACAAGCTACTAGTCAGTGATGTCTATGGGGGAAAAAAAAAGCAAAATAGTAACATCCTTTATAAATTACATGTAGGAAATAAAGCTTGATCAGAGCATAGAGCATGTAAAGAATACCCTGAAGGTTCTTGCTATAATGTTTGAAAATTCACTGGTATAAAACCTCAACTTTTCATATATATTTTTTTTGCTTTGTAACACATTAAAAACATTTTAAATACATACCACTTTAAATGATAATCTTGAGAGATCAAAGATGGCAGTAGAGTAGGAGTTCTCTATGTTACACTTGTCCCACAAACCGAACTAGATAACTACAAGATCTTCCAAAATATCCCAGAAATTAGCCTGAAGAGTGACAGAAAAAACTTCACAACTAAAGGGAGAGAAGAGGCCATATCAAAGAAGACAAGAAATGCAGAGACATGGTTTACAGGAGAAATGGATTGTGGATGTTGCTGAATGGAGGGAGCCACATTTGCAGAGAAAGGCATGAAAGAAAGAAGACAAAACCAGAGAAGCTGAATTCCATGAGTTCTTTCAACCAATGGGGCTTAACTCCTGAGTTTTAAAGGTGAAAAGTCTTGTTTGGGATAGAGCTCAGAGGCACTGCACTGCTCTTGGAGAGAAGGCAGGAAAACAACTCAGGTGCAGATAGAATGGAAATAGCAATCAGAAGAATGCCTCAGGGCACACAATGCAGTGATTATCCACTCTTCTAGAAGCACATCCCTGAGAGGCAGTTTACACAGAGGTACCTCTCTGGAAATAAAGGAGATGGCTGGTGACATTTAATTCCCCTATGCCTCACATAAGCACAGAGACCACCTAATGGACCCACCTGATGGCAGGACTTTCCTTCTCAGTCAAGTTTGCCTCAGTCCCAGGGTGGTAGGCTCTTGCCCCAGAAGATCAACATAAGCTCCTGTCCATACTATGTTTCCTAACCAGAGAGTTCTACAGGGACTCAATCCTGGTGGAGTTGGTGTCAAGTCTCATTTCAAAAGCAGAACAGAGCACACCTAGTTACAATTTGCCAGGGACCAAACACTGCCCATGGTAGGCAAGGAGAACCTTGCAGACAACTGGCCTGAAGGATGAAACAGTGAAAGCAAGACAAGGAGAGCACATGCAGTGACACTCCCTGAAGCATCAGGCCCTGGACACTACATGCCTTCTTCTGCATAAGGCCATTACTTTCAAAAGCAGAAGACATGGCTGGCTTTTCTAACACAGAGAAGAGGACAGAGACTTAGACAAAATGCCAAGACAGAGGAATTTATCTTAAATTAAAAAACAAGATAAGGCTATGGCCAGAAATCTAAGTAAAACAGATATAAGTAACGTGCCTCATGGAAAATTTAAAGCAATAATCATAAGGACACTCACTGGGCTTGAGAAAATAATAGAAGATATTAGTGAGATGCTTACCAAAAAGATTCAAAAGAGTTAAAAAAGAATCAATCAGAGATGAAGATTGGGAACAGTTTTGATGTCATGAACAGTAGACTAGAAGAAGCAGAAGAATCAATTAGTAACCTAGAAGACAAAATAATGGAAAATAATGAAACTGAACAAAAGAGAGAAATTATTATGTAACAGGGGAATAGATTTAGGGAAGCCAGTGACTCCATCACACATAACATTTGCATCATAGGAGTCCCAGATGAAGAAAGAGAAAGCAGAAAATTTATTTCAATAAATAATACTAGAAAACTTCACTGATCTGAGGAAGAAGACAGACATCCAGATCCAGGAGCCACAGAGAACTTCCAACAAAATCAACAAAAGGAGGCCAACACTAAGATATATTGTAGTTAAATTTGGACAACACAGTGATAAAGAAAAAAATCTTAAATATAGCAAAACAAAAGAAGCCTTTAACTTACAAAGGAATATCCATAAGACTAACTGGAGATTTTCAACAGAAACTTGGCAAGCCAGAAGAGAGTGGCATGATATGTTCAAAGAGTTGAGTGCGAAAAATCTACAAACATGAATACTCTATCCATCAAGACTGTCATTCAGAATCGAAGGAGAGATAAAGAGTTTTTCAGACAAGTAAAAACTATAGGAGTTTGTGACCACTAAACCAGCCCTGAAGGAAATATTAAAGAGGACTCTGAATACAAAGGGGAGACCAAAAGTGACAAAGGCAAGAAAGACCAGAGAAAATCTCCAGAAACAATGACAAAAAAAGTAACAAAATGGCAGTAAACACATATTTATCAATAATTACTTTGAATGTAAATAGACTAAACACTCCAATCAAAGGACATAAGGTAGAATGGATAAAAAATAAGACCCATCTGTATGCTGCCTACAGGAGACTCATTTTAGACCTAAAGGCACCTGCAGATTGAACGTGAAGGGATGGAAAAAAAAATTGTCACGTAATTTCTTTCAAAAGAAAGATAGAGTAGCAATACTTGTATGGGGCATACTAAACATTTTGTTCTTGTATGCTTTTATCTTGTTTTTGAATGAGGGTATATTGGGCTCCTGGAATGTTTTTTTAAAGATTTTATTTATTTATTTGACAGACAGAGATCACAAGTAGGCAAAGAGGCAAAGAGAGAGAGAGGAAGAAGCAGGCTCCCCACTGAGCAGAGAGCCCGATGTGCAGTTTGATCTCAGGACCCCGGGATCACGACCTGAGCAGAAGCCAGAGGCTTTAACCCACTGAGCCACCCAGGCGCCCACCTGGAATGATTTTGAATGTATTCCCTCTATTGTATTAGTTGTAAGATTTTAAGTTATTAATTTTTTTTTAATGTTTGGTAGAATTCACCAATGACACCATGTGGTCTTGGGCTTTTCTATATCGGGAGATTTTTGATTCCTAATTCAACTTTCATTCTTGTTATTGATCTAAGGAGATTTTCTATGTCATGATCTCAGGATTTGGGATTAAGCCCAATCTTGGGCTCTACGATCAGTGGAGAACCTGCTGGAGATTCTCTCTTTCCTTCTCCCTCTGCTCCTCCCCACCCACTATAAATAAATAAATAATAAATCTTTAAAAAATAAATAAGGAAATATTCTCTAGAATAGCTTGTATAAATTTGGACTTATCTATTTCTTTGTAATTTGGTAGAAAATCCTATAAAACACATACAGTGTCTTTCTTCTTCTTCTTTTTTTTTTTTTTAGAGAGAGAGAAGGAGGAGAGGCAGAGGAAGATGGAGAGAAAGAATCTTAAGCAGACTCCATGCCCAGTGCAGAGCCTAATGCAGGGCTCAATCTTACAACCCTGAAATCATGACCTGAGCCCAAATAAAAAATCGTATGCTTAATTGACTGAGCTGCCCAGGCACCACTATATAATTTCTTTATTGGTTGTTTTCACTTTTTAAAAATAATTTATTGGGGTGAAATTCACAGGACATAAAATTAACCATTTTAGAGTGAATAATTAAGTGGCATTGAAGATTCACAACATTAGATATGTAGAAACAAACATAACCAAATAAGTGAAAAATGTATACTCTGAAAACTACAAAACACTTATGAAAAAAAAATGAAGATGACACAAAGAAATGAAAAAACATTCCATGCTCACAAGTTAGAAGAACAAATACTCTTAAAATATCTATATTACCTAAAGTAATCTACAGATTTCATGCAATGTCTATGAAAAACCAACATCATTTTTCACAGAACTAGAACAAACAACCCTAAAATTTAGATGGAACTTTAAAAGACCCCAAATAGCAATCTTGAAAAAGAAAAAGCTGAAGGTATCATAGTTTTGGACTTCAAGTTATATTACAAAACTGTAGCAATTAAAACCATATGGTACTAGCACAAAAATAGACATATAGATCAATAGAACAGAATAGAAAAGCCATAAATAAACTCACAGTGAGAGGGTCAATTAATCTTCAACAAAGCAGGAAAGAATAGCCAATGGGAAAAAGACAGTCTCTTCAATTAAATGGTGCTGGGAAAGCTGGTCACATGTAAAATAATGAAACTGGACCACTTTTTTACACATTAAGATCCAGTAATCACATTACTGGGCATTCACCCCCCCCCCCCAAAAAAAAACCCACAAAGGCATCAGTTAAGAAGGGTATTTGAATACCTACGTTTAGGCAGCATTGTTTAAAATAGCCAGATTACAGAAACAGCCCAAGTATACATTGACAGATGAATGTGGTATACAATGTTATATGATCACCAAAGTTATCAAGATCTAGACAATTTCAAGCACTACAAGTAAAACCCCTTACCTATTAAAAGTTTCTCCCTATTTTCCCTTCTCCCAGTCCCAGCAACCACCAATTTGTGTTCTGTGTCTATGGATTTATCTATTCTGGATAGTTTCTATAAATGGAACCATAGGGTATATGACCTTTTAGGTCTGGCTTATTTACTTAGCATAATATTTTGGAGGCTTATCCATGTTGTAACATATATCACTGCTTCATTTCTTTATTTGTTATGGCTGAATGTTTTATTGTATGTAGATATCACAATTTATTTATCCATTTATCACTGATGGACGTTACGGCTATTTCCACCTTTTGGATATTGTGAATGGTGCTGAATGATTATGTGTATATATATATATTTTGGGGGTCCATATTTTCAATTATTTTGAGTATATTCCTTTGGTCCTATTAATAGACATTTCATTAGATTATTGTCTGATATCAACATAGCTACTACAGTCGTCCTTAAGAATTTTCCAGATGAGTCTTTATATAGTCATTTTCTAATTATCTTAACCATTTCTAAGTGTGTAGTTCAGCAGTGTTAAGTATATTCATTGTTGTGAAACAGGCCTCTGAAATTTTTTACATTAAAAATTGAAAAACAGTAAGTATTAAACTTATTTTTTCTCCCTCCTGCTGTCCTTAGTAACCACAATGCTATTTTCTGTTTCTATGAACTTGCCTACTTTAGATATCTCATAATGTAGAATCAGATAGTACTTTTATATTAATGACAGTCTTATTTCACTTATTTCAGTCTTATTTTACTTAGCATAATGTCCTCAAGGTTCATCTGTGCTGTAGAAAATATACAAATATAGAAAATATAGAAAGAAAAATAATCCATTGCCTGTATATACTATATTTTGTTTATCCTTTCATCCATTGATGGACATCCATTGATTATTCCTATCTCTCAGCTATTATGAATAGAGCTGCTATGCACATGGGGGTGCAAATATTTGTTCAAAACCCTGCTTTCAATTCTTTTGAACATATACTCAGAGGTAGGATTGATGGCTAATTGATAGTTATTTTTAATTTTTGAGGAAACTCCATAATATTTTCCACAGCAGTTGCACCACTTTATAATCTCACCTACGGTGCATACAGTTTCCAATTTCTCCTAATCTTTGCCAACATTTGTTATTTTGTTTTTGTTTTTGTTTTTTGTTTGTTTGTTTTGAGGGAGTTATAGTAGCCATCCTAATGGGTATCAGGTGATATCTCATTGTGGTTTTGATTTGCATTTCTCTAGTGATTAGTGATGATAGACATAATTACAAAAGCTTGTTGAACATTTGTATATCACCTTTGGAGAAATCTTTTGCCTGTTTTTTTGTTTGTTTGTTTGTTTTTAATGGGTTTACTTGATTTCTGTTGTTGAGTTTTAAGAGTTCTTTATATATTCTGGAAATTACTGTCTTATTAGATATGATTTGCAAATATTTTCTTGTTTTCCCTAGGCTGCCATTTCTATCAGTTGATAATGTCCTTTGATGAACAAAAATTTCTAAGCTTGATGTGATATCGTTGTCTGTGTCAGATTTTATTGCCTGTGCTTTTGATATCATATTCAAGAAATCATTACCAAGTCCAATGTCATAAAGATTTCTTCCGTGTTTTCTTCTAGGAATTTTATAGTTTTAGATCATACATTTAAGACTCTATCTAACCCATTTTGAGTTCATTTTGGCATGTAATTACATTTTGCATGTAATTACATTTAATGTAAGGGTATAGCATCATTCATTTGCATGTTTCCCAGCACCATTTGCTGAAGAGACTGTGCTTTCCTCCACTGAGTGGTCTTAGCAACCTGGTTGAAGATCATTTGGTATTATACATGAGAGTTTTTTATGGACTCCATATTCCCTTCATAGGTTTAATTGTCTTTATCCTAATATCATATTGTTCTGATTACTGCAGCTTTGTGGTATGTTTTAAAATCTTATATGAGACTTCCAGCTTTGATCTTCTTTTCCAAAATAGTTTGATTAATATGGGTCCCTTGAAATTCCATATGAATTTTGAGATGAAGTTTTATATTTCTACCAAAAAATGCCATGAGGATCTTGATAGGGATTCTGTTGAATCTGTGGATTGAATTGAGTAGTATGGACATTTTCATTTTATGTCTTCCAGTCAATGGACACAGGATATTCTACATTTACTTATATTTTCTTAGATTTCATTCAGTAATGTTTTATAGTTTTCAGGATTCAAGTAGTTCACCTTTTTGTTTACATTTATTCCTAAATATTTCATTCTTTTTTTTTCCTTACTTTTTTTTTTTTTCAGCATAACAGTATTCCTTGTTTTTGCACCACACCCAGTGCTCCACGCAATCCGTGCCCTCTCTAATACCCACCACCTGGTTCCCCCAACCTCCCACCCCTGCCCCTTCAAACCCCTCAGATTGTTTTTCGGAGTCCGTAGTCTCTCATGGTTCACCTCCCCTTCCAATTTCCCCCAACTCATTCTTTATATGCTATTGTAAATGGAATTATGTTCTTAATTTCCTTTTTGGACTATTTTAATGTATTGAAATACAACTGATTTTTTTGTATGTTCATATTGTATCCTGCAACTTTGCTTACTTGGTTTATTAGTTCTAACAAGTGTTGTGTGTGTGTATGTAGTGTGTGTGTGAGTGTGTTTGTGCACGTGTGCACATTGCAAACAGGTAGTTTTACTTCTTCCTTTTCTATTTGGCTATTTGGCGGCCTTTTATTTCTTTTTCTTTCCTATTTGCTCTAGCTAAGGTTCTTAATACAATATTGAACAGAAACTGTGAAAGCAGGCATATCTTTCTTTGTCCCTAATCTTAGAGAAAACCTGGAGAAAGCAGAAGAACTAGAGAGAGAAAAAATAATGCATTGCTTATGTTCAACTGGAGCTAAATAGTTTTAAATTTATTATGATTATTGATATATTGGGTTTTATTTCTGCTATCATGTTTTCTGCTTTTATTTTCCATTCTCTCTAGACTCCATTTTTTTCTCTTTTCTTAATTACTTTAAGATTTATTGAAGGTTTTTATTTATATTTGTAGATTTCCCTCCTCTGTTTTTGAAAATCTGATTTTTTTCTCTTCTTTTAATCATTACTTGCAATTTTAGCATGTATATTTAATTTTATCATCAATATCTTCAATATCTTTACCCCTGAGAAAGCACATGATATAGAATTGAGGCAAATTTATGTTGAGAAATTTACCAAAAAAAAAAAAAAAATAGAGAGATTACAGTCCTGATAGCAAATAAAATCCAGAAGCAATATAATGACTAAGACAAAGAAAGAGACTATATAATACTAAAAATTATATTTCAAAGTGAAGATGTAATATTTGTGAATAACTATAAACCAAATGACATAGAAGCTCCAAATATAAAATAAAATCTACTGAAAATTAAAGGAGACATAGGCGTCTAGGTTTAATTTACCTGTCAAAAGAAAAATATTTCAAATTAGAACATAATGCAAAACAACTCCAAGCTATATAAAAAGAATTATTTAGAAAGTAATTAAAATGACTAAAAACTAAGATGTAGTCAACACTTAGCAGGAAAATAGACAGAAATGTAGCTCTTCAGAAGTTGTGGATATACAGTCTTATACTTTGATAGTAATGCAAAATGATATATCTATGAAGTAGAATTTGACAATATTCTATAAAAGTATAAATTTACTCTTTTTTATTAAAGATTTTATTTATTATTTGACAGGAGAGGGATCACAAGCAGGGGGCTTGGGAGAGGGAGAAGCAGGCTTCCAGCTGAGAAGGGAATCCCAATGCAGAGCTAGATCCCAGGACCCTGGGATCATGGCTCAAGCCAAAGGCAGATGCCCAATGACTGAGCCACCCAGGTGCCCCTAAATTTACTCTTCAACCTAACAATCCCACTTCTGGTATGATATCCTGAATATATACCCACAATAATATGAAAACACATATGCATAAATTTATTAATTGTACCACTGAGAATTGCCTACATGTCCAAACATAAGAGATAGTTGAGTAAACCATGATATATGAACATATCAGAATGTTACATAACTGTAAAGAATGAGGAAGATATCTGTGAACTGAAACAAAATGATTTCCAGGATATATCTTTATGTGAAAAAGCAATTGCAAAACAGAATACACGATATGCAATATTTTGGTTAAGAAAATAGAAATGTAAACAATAACCATATTTTGCTTGTCTATATGAAAGGATACACAAAAAGGAGAAAGTAACCAACAGTGATGTCAGTCACCTACAAGGGGTGTGGTTGGGAAAAGAGGATATAAGTGAGTGATTTTTTTTAAATAATGTTGACTGTGGAAGCATGTGAATTCTACTGATATTTTTTAAATTACAGTAATAATAGGAAGGGAAAACACTACAAATGGAAATAAACAGAAGCAAATGAACCCAACTGCATTTCAAGTGAATAAGATACCCAAATGGAAATAATCTTATGTGTACAGTATTTTTTGTCTGTTTAGAAAATGAGAAAACATTTTGAAGTATTGGGAGCCAGGGATCTCACTTTAGAAGAAATAATTTCAAATGTTGAAAGGTTAAAGGAAGAAGATGTTGGAAGGTTGAAATTAGAGGTGCTGATATGGAGTGATGGTTTTTAAAATATGTATGTGTTAATATGCAAATACATAAGTTAGGTTCCTTGGAGACATAGCTAATTCTAGCACTGGTTCAGGGAAGTAAAGATGAGACTAGAATATGTCGCCCTGCCAGGAAGTAAGGAAGTGATTAAAAAAAAAAAAAAAAAAAGAGTACATGTCACACAAAGTACTACCCTGAATAGGTTTCCAGTGACCAAATCTTGGACAATTTAATCAACAAAATAATCAAGAAGAGTGATGAATTATAAACTTGAAAGTAAGATGTGTATTAATGAGACCAAACTGATAAATGTCTGGGTGGATAGATAGATAGAGAAGTGGGCTTTTTCAGTAAAAAGACCAAGTGTGGACCATTGATTTTAGAGGGAATGAAGGAGATAGAAATAATCATGTTGTAATCATCATATGAAAGATTGAACCAGCTAATAATCTTCACTAAATTATTAATCTAGGGGTGGTGGGCGCTGATGGGAATCTCAAAGTGTCTCATCATATTTTAAATATTGAAGATTAAAGATTAAAGTGAGTATTTTAGTGTTTGAGCATAGACTGTCTATTAATTAAAATGACAAAACGTAGTAAGCATGTAGTGAAAGTCTCCTAAATTTAGTGCAGTGTATAAGTAATATCTTAATAATTCTACTGAGTGAAGAGATACCAAACATTTCTATTTATTAATTAGATTCAAACAACTTAATAATAATTATATACAAAAGACTTAATACCCACTTGAAAAAATCCATACCTGTTGAAAGAAACAAATAACCATTTTTCATTCTTAAATAAACTAATGCACCTTGTGGCAACAAATTCTCAAATTTGCAATCAGATTGGACACTATAACCCTTTACACTACCTTTTCGTGGGGTCTTGTTTTCATCACAGAGAACACAACCTAGATTTGCAATGTTACAGCATCTTTGAAAACACTTAGCATTATCTAATGTAACTGTGAGCTTACCTTGGGCTAATAGTTGCTGCAGTTTTGGGCAGATGTCAAGTTTTATTGTTTCTAAAAAACCAGAATTATCCTTGGGAACCCCATGTGTTCATTGTGGAACTATAGGGTGCATTGGCCCATAATTTGAGAATCATGTTTATAAACAATATATCAGATAACACCTTGACAATGTGATAAAAATTAACATTATTAATAAGGGGCATTAGTAGACAGTGTGTGTAGCCACATATGATACCCTGGGAGGAGCACAATTTTATGTATAGAATACTCAGCCTTGGGAATATAAGACCTCAATCTAATCATGAGGAAGAATCAGACAAACTCAAAAATAGTTGTTTTGAAATGAAAAGTTAAATTGATGGAGGGTTGGTAACTTTCAATAATATCAATTAATAAAGTGCAAATAAAAACTGACAAATTTTCCAGACTTGTGAAGACTTTTAGTCTAGTACATGACCCTAGAATGGCAATTTCACTGAAAAAAAAAAAAAAATTGCTACACAAGACATTACTGAATCAATTGGCAAATAGGAATATGGAGCACAATTTACATAAGAGTATTATACCAATATTAAATTTACTTTTGTTCATAATTTCACTGTGGTTTTATAAAGAATATCGTTATTCTTAGAAAATAAGACCTGAAGTCATAGAGATAAAGGGCAATGATATATATACAACTTATGCTCAGATTGTTCAGAGAGAAAAACAAAGATGGGGAAGAGAGAGAGAGCAAAGGATGAATCAAGTGAGGCAAAATGTTAATTATATAGTTCAATATGGATAAAGAGGTTAATGAATATTCTTCATATTACTTACAATTTTATATTTGAAATTATTTACAAATAAAAGTAAAAATAGAAAATTAAATTTGTTGTAATTTATATACTTTATAAATATTTTGCAACAAGAGATGTTTTTGTTTCGTTTTCTTTTGTTTTGTTTTATTTTAGGCATTTTTTTGGGGAAGTAAAATATTTTCATGATTTACCATGTATTTATTTATCAACATATAATAGGAAATTTTCCAGACAATAGGGTATGGAAGAACTAAAGTAAAGATGTCTAGGAAATTCTTCTTTCTTTGGCTTCAATTACAGAGTGGGCTTTTTTTTTTAATGAGACTTTTTTCTGTTACTAATTCCATAATCTCCCTTTCAAGTTTGTCATAGTCAAATCAGATTAATTATGCATTTATATTACTCTTCCAATTTTGAGCTAATTAGATTGTAAATAGCTTGATCTCTTTCAGATTTTAATCTCTATTTTAAAAACCTGTGCATATTTAATTAGTGTAGAAACCCTTCATGATAAATTAAAATTACAACCTTATACAGATTTTTTAGATATGTAAGATACTGTTTTATGTCTTTTGAAATTAACAGGAGTTGAAGGATAGTGTTAAAACAGATGCACTTATTGCACTTATTTCACCTTTTAATGCAATGTTAATGCTTTCATGATGAGCATTATTTATGCAAATGCCAAATGTTTTGAGCTGATGTGTTTGAAAATAAAGTGATGGGCAGCCTCCAGTAATGAAAAATAATTATGAATATGCACATATGAATTCATTCGTGTTTTAACTTACTTTGGTCTTAAAGTATCCTAGCATAGGATCTGATGTGCTCATAAAATAATCGACTTTTGAAATAATGGAGGAGGAAGTATGCTTGGAAGTAGTGGTTAAGCATTATCTTTGCCTTGTTGATCAAGTACCCTTAGCTCTATGTTAGCTTAAGTCAGAAAAACCGACAAAGCCTGACCACCATTGTTGATACTTTGTCAAAGTCGAAGGATTAGGTGGGAGATGTAAGCCTGTCATCCTTACAGGATTTGAGCCATAGAGTGGGGTGAGACATAAAACAGATGGTAAGAGTGACGCCTGGGTGGCTCAGTGGGTTAAGCTGCTGCTTTCGGCTCAGGTCATGATCCCAGCATCCTGGGGTCGAGTCCCACCTCGGGCTCCTTGCTCAGCAGGGAGCCTGCTTCTCCCTCTGCCTCTGCCTGCCTCTCTATCTGCTTGTGCTCACTCTCGCTCTCTCTCTCTGACAAATAAATAAATAAAATCTTAAAAAAAAAAAAAAAAAAAAAAACAGATGGTAAGATCTATTTAAAGTTTATGCATTCTACAAAATAATAAAAATAAATATTTGCATTGATAATCACATAGTGCCCTCTTTTCCTCACTCAAAATCCCATACCATTCCCATATCTTATCCTTGCAATCTATTGTCTACTGCAACTTCATCTTAATAAGATTGCCACTCACCAAAACTATACAGTACTGTCCACTCTATATTTTGGTGCTGCACTTCCTAAACAATATCAATGTGTTCTTAGAGTATTTCATGCCTTGACTGAAACATTCCCCTTTCCTTGAGAATTACTTTACCTGTAACCCTACCCAATGATGACTATTCTTTCACTGGTCAACCTTAAAAATAAAATGGCCAGATATTTTACCAGCAAAATGAGTTTATTTGGGAATAGCAGAGGAATTGCAATTTGGGACAAGGAAAACATGTAAAAATTCTTATCTTCCCTCTTCCCTGGGTTCCTTAGGCTGCAACCAGTGGTACCTGCATGGAGCACCCCTGCAAGCCTTCCCAACTGCATATTAAAGGAGGTTTCCTTTCACACACCTTAACTTTGTTTACTGTGCTTGTTGTTCCTTTTACTCTTTGTTTTTTAACGTTGGATCTGTACTCATCAATCTTAGAGAAACTGCACTTTAAGGCATATGTCTTATGCTATATCACTCAACATTTCTCATCTTGCTATTATCTATAACATGCCAGGATCTAACTTCAGTATTTCTCTCACTCCATTTATTTATTGCTGACATTCTGGATGACCCCAGTTTCCATACAGATGACCATTCCAACATTCAGCCATTCTATTCTTTAATCTCATCACCTCCAATGTTTTCCATTTCCTCAGCCACAGACTCCTACATCATGAGCTAGACCTTGTTCCACTCAGTAGAGTGCTGCCACTACCCACTTTCATTTCTAATCATAGCATTCTTTATATCAACCTTCTCGGCTCACCTGTGAATTACTTCTACTTGACAATTCTTTGACCTGATGTGAACCTCCACTCCTCCATATTTCCATATTTTTATTCATTATTCTCATCTCTCCCCTCCCTGCCAAAAACAGTCTTTGACTCATTATTCTAATAATCCTCATGCCAAAAACCTAAACCTTGTTCACATTTTTATTCTCATTATGCTCAAGAGGTAAATTCTAAAGCTTGATCATCTACTTTCTTCATTTCTAAATAAGGTCATACGGCCTACTAGAGAAAAAGCATTCAGCATATGGGAGCATTAACACCATACCAACTGTTCAGTAACTTTAACAACGATCATCTCCACCCTTCTTATCAAAATTCCCACATCATCTATTCTGTCAACTCCTTACTTTATAATAAAATTTTTCAGTTGGCAATGAAGCATGCTCAAGTCAGATCATCTTTAAAATAACCTATTGAAGCATGTTTAACCTTCTTAAACTATAAGTCATTCCCTTCTTCATGGTGAAATTTCTTTAGAAATTTCTTTGACATATGCTTTCTTTACTCACTTCTTTTTTCACCTTTCAACCCAGTTCAAACTGCCTTGTGCTCCAATCATTCCATCAAAACAACACTTATCTCTACCCAGGAACTTCTGGAGGTTAATTGGAAACACATTTTTAGCTTTCTTAATTGTCCTGTGAATTCCTTTTAAAAGCATTTTCCTTGGGTTTTGCCACCCAGGCTCAAATTATTATTATCTCTTTTTTCTGTTGTAGTTGGCTCCAACTTTTTGATGTCTTCTTTCTAGATCACCCCCTCTATCCCTCTCAACACTAGAGCTCTTCAAGACTCAATATTGTATCTTTCTTCTTCTCAATCTCACCTCAACCATATTAATACCTTCCATCATCATCTATAGATTATCTATATGCCGATGATTTGCAAATTTTTATTTAAACTTCTTCACTGAGCTCCAGACTCATATCTCTGACCACTTAATACCTATTGGAACTAAAACTTTTCTTGGCACAAAATGGAATATTAGATAATATTTATAATATAATTATATATTATAATAATTAAATAATATACTAAATAAATACCAAAGTTATCTCAAACTGAACACATTCCAAATAAATTCAGAATCTCTTCCTTGTATTCTCCTTGCTACAGAAAATTAACTATGTCTCTTTCAGTATTTACTAACTCTGTGATTGATACCACTGTTCATCTTTATGAATATGACAGATATTGGGAAGTCATACTTAATTGCCTTCAGATATTTTATTCTATTTATCAATAGGTCATAGCTGTTTATCTCAAAAATGTCACCCAAATCAACTTACTTCCTTTTTACTGTCAAAATACTAGTTCAAGTAGCCATCCCAAGCTCCCCTTATCCTTACTATGAACTGTGCTTCTAACTGGTCTACTTGTACCCCCTGTATACCACAGATGTTTTATAATAATGTTTTATAAATTCTTCCAAAAATTTATGTTGCTTTTTGCATGTAATGTTTCTTCTGCTTAGAAGATTTTTCCCATTTTATTGTTTTCCCTACCTTCTCATTTTCCTAGTCAACTAATTTTCCTTCTTTAGATATCTGCTCTGTATTACTTAATCAAGAGCTTATTCTTAACAAGCAAGACTATTAGGGATTCCTATGCTCTGTGAGCCTATAGCTTTATGAATTGTATTTCATAAAACTTTCATTTTATTTTTATGAACTATACCATACCATATTTATGAGAAAATGGTCTATATTTAATATTTTCTGACTGTTTTCCTCAGTGATTAGCACAGTTCCTGGCACATAGTAGGAATTACTGTGTAATAACAATTGTTTAAAGCATCAATGAATGAATAAGGAGATATAAATGCCTTGTTTTTGGGAAACATAAAAACCTTATTATAGGTAGCTTATATTATTTAATAATAAAATACACAATTCAGCTCAGAATACCAGCAAAATATATTAGGAGATTCTTATGTAAGGGACACACAGGGCATACTTTATATAAGGGGCACAGTGGAGACAATAGCCAAAGTTTTCCATTTTGTTTTACAAAACAATTGGGTATTTTATTTAATTGAAGCTTGTAGATACTGAAAATGTAAGATTAATTCAACTGAACAAAACTATTTCCATAGAGAATTAAAATGTTTTTTGTTGTTGTTCTCACAAAACTTAATATAGTAATGGAAATTAGATCACCAGTTCCAAATGCTAAAATGTCAGTCATCTGAAGTAGAATAAATTAAATCTCCCAGGATTGTAAAAGAGATTTGTTTCAGGATCTGGGATATGACTGAACCTGTAAGGGATGTTAGTTAGCTTGTTCTAGGTATATGGATTAGAAAATATGAAGAATAAGTAGCCAGATAAATAATTATAGATCCTTTCTATGTCTTAAGTAAGGTTTATAAGGTCTTAATCATAAATAATTCATACTTAAATCCTTTAATGCTTGTCTTAAATTCAAGTATTTTGATTATTTATTTAAAATAATCAATATGGTTTAAATTCCAGATATTCAGGTGACAGAGTAAATAATTCTGCTCTAAAATCTAGAAACTTTTATCTATTCCTTCCTACTTTGAAAGATAGCCTCAAGAGGGTAGGCCAGAGAGGCACAGATGACCTGACATTAATTATGATATTCATCAAGGGCTTAGAAGTGTGTCTGACACGTAATAGCTGAGTTATAATGGTAAAATTATTATTATTATTCTAGATATCCTCCCAACCAACAATATATTATCCCTGTAGAAAATGTATACTTATTTATTCATTATTTCCCTGTTAAAAGTCTGGGATTTAGGTTTAAAAATATGGATCTAGTAACATTTGTATAACATGAACAGATTTATTTTGAAATTAATTTGAAAAAGTTCATGGAATAATTATATAGTATTCTACAGCTACTTTTGCCAATTACATGTGTCATAAAAGGTTAATCCCAATTACCCAAGACATAAATAATTAAGTCTATGAGTGGATAGTGCATCAAAAAGTTTGGCAGTTATTTACATATAAAAAGTTAAGCTTCTGAACAGTATTTCCATTAGTTCAGTGTCTGGTTTATCTTAATGAATACAATTCAAGAAAATGTTTTAAGCTTTTGCTATATACACTGTGTAATAAGAATACTTGAGGAATGGAAAAATAATCAAATTGGATCTTTATTCTCAAGAAAATTTTAGTTTATTTGGAAGAGATAGACACACAACGACAATAATAATCATGAGAAATACCATGAATATTGGTACTTTGAGGAAATACTTACCCTGTGCAGAATATTTGGCATGTGGATTTTTATGTATAAACAATGTGTTATTTAAGGAGTTCATTGTAGGATTTTGTTGATTACCTTTTGGTCCAGGGACCATTAAGTGATTTATTGATTGTTTAATTATTGAGGAAACTAATCCAATCCCCACATTGATCAACTGAGATTTTATATTAATTAAGGTAGTTTTCAACAGCTCGATAGGATTTCTTACCTATGAATCTCCTCTTCATCTATTATTGTTCCCAGTGCAGGCATTTTTTTGTTATGAGGTAAGAATGCTTTCCATATTTGATCATTTGTTTGGGAAATGTATGTTTCTAGTGAACCACTTTGCTTTCTTACCACAGGGATGAGACACCAAGTACTCCTCACCAGTCTATCCCTACAAAACCTGGTTTTGTGCTTCTTAGTTGGCTAGTTGTTACCATTCTAAGAGTGTAAAAGGAGACAGTTCACCTTAAAAATATATATATAAATAAATAAACAAACAAATAAACAAATAAATAGGAACGAGTCCTAATTTGTTGATTCCATGAGCCCTTCCCTGGACTTTGCCCAGCATATTTCTGGCCTCTCAAGGTCAAAGAGCTTCTGCATAGGCAATTTCATTTGACTTACTAAAAAAAGAAGAGGGAAAAGAAGAGAGAAGGGAGAAGAATATATAAGAAAGAAATTTCATACCCATCTGGTCCTCAAAAAACACCTCACCCCATAATTTTGGAATTACCGTTGCCTGTAGATCTAGATCGTCATTAATCTGGCTCTGACTTTTGCTAGTATTTATGAGTGTGGGCAAGCCACTCCAACACATCCAACCATTAGGGTATTATTTTACCTATTAGAACAAAATACTTTCAGTTTGCCTGCCTGGGAATATTTGAGGGCCAAATAAGACGATAATATCTGAGGACTTTAAGGATTATATGTGATTGGTTTCTAAGTGTTAGTCTCCTTGAAATTCCCTCGCCTAAGCCCTCTACCATTCGCAGCAATCAGAACTCTGACACTTCACAGAAATGAAGGGTTATCAAAAATTTATAGTATTTTAGATAAAAATGACACATGAAGCTTGTGATATTATGATTTCTTTTTTTTTTTTTTATTTTTTTTTTAAGTTTTATTTTTTTAAAACATATAATATCTTTTTATCCCCAGGGGTACAGGTCAGTGAATCGCCAGGTTTACACACTTCACAG